>NC_136489.1:86667687-86712687 GCF_053919585.1 Euprymna scolopes
TGTATATATTCAATAGAGATTCACAAATTGACAAATTATTATTAAGCTCAATAAAAATGAATTTACACTTTCAGAGCATAGTAAACATTTCAAATATATTTATTTCACATTCATATTTTTTATTGCTAATATTTTGTGTCTTATGGTAGAAATTCACTAAACTAATCTTCAGAGACATATACGAGTTCCTCAGAAAAATACACATATTTTTTAATCCCCATTTACTTTTACCATAATTTATCCTTTCCAATCCAAGGAAAAAATGTTCACTTTTTCTCCATGTCTATGAGGATTAGTTGTGTGAATTCATTCGTGTAGGACGATGGATATCAGCAATAATGCAATATGAATGTAAAATAAATACATCTATGGTTTGGGAGTGTTTCCTATGCAGGCACACACACACACATGTATATATATATATATATATATATATATATATATATATATGTATATATGTATGTATATATGTATGTATATACATGAACGTTGAGGATTTGTGTCGTTCTGAACGCGTGTTCATTTTAAAAGCTGGACTACCGACGAAGCGAACGTCTCTCTATTCTATGTTCTGTGTATTTGGGATTGTTTTACTCTGTTATTCATGTTGAATTCACCTATTCGTAACAACCATCATCGTCGTCATCATAAATGCTCCTTCATATATATTCTACATGTACGTGTATGTGTACGTGTGTGTGCATATGTATGTACATGCGTGTATGTATGAATGTATGTGTATGTGCATGTTGTCATGTGTGTTTGTTCTTGTGTATGTATGTTTTCGTGCATCTGTTTGTATGTATACTTTATGTGTACGTGTATATCTTTATTTCGATATGTGTGTGGGGTGGAGAGGACTCCTAAAACCTTATTAAGGCAACCCCTCTGAGTGAAGCAAATCTCTGATTAAAAAAAAACATAATGCAGTAGACCAGTACCCGCATTAAGCTGGTCTGCAGTTTGATTTATTGCTGGCTATCTTGCTCATGCTTGTTGCTGGATCTCAACATTTTGAACCGAGAGAGTGACTTAGCTGTCGTACAAAGCTAAAACTCTGTAACATCATCTTTGTATAGATACTTCCTCAGGCATTTGTCTATAAAAATTGTCAATGGCGATGGAAAAAGTGTCACATGTGTAGCCCTGAAATGCTGGAAGCATGTAATAATTGATCTGCCATCATTCTATATATGCATATGTGTGTATGTATGTACGTATGTTAATATATGTACTAGTGTATGTATGTGTATGTATACCTATTTGTATATGTATGTATATATGTATGTGTGTATATATTTTTATTTATTTATTTATTTTTTGTGTATATATGTTTATGTGTGTTTGTATGTATATACGTATATATATTTGTGTTTATGTATGTATATGTATATGTCTATATGCATGTATATGTATGCGTATAGGTGCATATATATGTATGTGTAGGTATATGTAGGTAACTTTATATGTATGTATGTATATGTGCATACATGTGTACCTATATTTATGTGAATATGTATGTATATGTGTGTATGTATTTGTATATGATAATATATATGTGTATGCATATGTATGTATATGTGTGTGCATTTGTGTATATAAGTTTGTATGTATGTGTTATATGTATTGTGTATGTATGTATGGATGTATGGATATGTGCATGTGTGTATGTTTATGGGTATTATGTGTATGTGTGTGTGTATGTGTATATATATGTACGTATGACAAGGACCGTCTTCAATGTCATGTCTGCTTGAGCGTGTGAATTCGCTAGCAGGACTAAAAAATAAGGGTTACCTTCGGGCTCATGGACTTTTACATTTATACCATGGAGTTTCATCTATGCATCTAACTAATCAATATTTTCTATGGATTTCTCTGGACTCAGAATATCCTTTTAACTTACACATTTCCGCATTATTATTAACTTTTATTTTAAAAATATGTCTTCACTCATGAATATTAGGTTGCAATTCATGTGCTAATAAGAAAGCTTATCACTTGCTTTTGAATATTAGTTTTCTAACTACTTTCCTCTGAGGATAAGACCCAGTCTTTGAAACTCCATAGGATAAAGAAATGTTTAAGCTTTTCAACGCCTTTACCTTGTTGAATAATACATTGTTTGTAAATTCTGATTAATGGAGTCTAAATGAAATTCAGTATATAAGTGCTCTATATCGAATATTGTGCCTTTTCATCGAGTTAAGATTGTTCAATAAATATTAGTATGAATATATATATATATATATATATATATATATCCAATATAAGTTTTCAGAATTATTCAATTTTTAAACTTGATTATAAAAATACTTGTATACTATATACATATATATGTATATATATGTATATATATATGTATATATATATATATATATATATATATATATATATAATTTAAAAAATACGAGTATGGTTTAAATATCAAAGTAAAGAAAAATGTAGGTCGATTATATCCAACTTTTCCATCGCTACGGTATTAGGGATAGAACATATGTTAATTAAAAAAAATAGAAAATCAGTTATTTCATGCAAGGTATTCTTTAAAAAAAAGCTAAAGAAATTATACTTACCAAATTCTCTGTGCCTTTCAATTATATTAGAAAACATCTTAATTAAACAAAAGAAGGCTGTGAAGGAAATAGCATCTAAAATATTATTACAATTGATGCGATATATAGGAAAGACTACTTCATTTAATGGTATCAACGCATTATAGATATAATCGACATTTAATTATATAAGCCGCCTGTGGAAGGTATAAAACATCAACCAAGAAATGTGTGTGTAAATATGAAAATAAAGTATTTTATGATACAAATTTACCTAGAATATTTTATAATCCAAACACAATATAATTACTAGGTCTATGACAAGAGAATATTCTTATAATTGTTTTCATTCTTGAGTATATATCCGACACAGGTAGACACAGTTAATCAACCGACAACCACATCACTCTATACAAAAGCATATAAGAGATAAACGGATACACACTCGAGAGAACAATTAAATAAATATTCTGTTACCATATCCCTAATAATTACTACCAAATGAGCAACAGACAAAAGGGAAACAACCAATAGTTACATATAAACTAGGGCCAACAATACGTAACAAAGTGTTCAATTACAAAAATAACGGTAGAAATATAGATATAAATGATAATGTAATTCCTCTCCTTTATGTAATAGTGAGATAGAACATATAATTACGGATAATCTACAGATGGTAAAAACTTCTAAATTTAGAAAACTCTTTAGTAAATGTGCAAAGTTTTGAGAACCTAAATGCCTTGATTATACTAAGTGCGTTAAAGTAGTAACCAAACCACCACATAGTTTTATTATGTCTATGGCCAAATAACTATACATTATTACGTTTGATGCATGGAAGAATAATCTAATTGAATTCGTAACAAAAAGCTGAATGTATAAAAAAATTTAAATACCCTAAAAAAAACTATTTCTATCCTTAGAAATCCAGTATTACTTAAGGAAGTTAAAATACGTCAAGATAATTTTATAATAGTTGCATTGAAAAAGCGGCAAATAATGTTATATTTTAAATTTTTTGTTTTAATTTTTGAGATATATGAACATTTATGACCAAGCGAAAGCAAAATTTGCATTTTATCAGTTTATTTTAACGGCATTTTGTTTTATTATCAAATTTAGATAAAAAATACAGGAGTATTCTTCTATTAATATATAGATTCTGCTGTAAACAAACATGTCTTGTATCCGAAATGTTTAAGAGTGTAGAAACAAAAGCAATGCAAGACGATAATACTGTAATCCATTTGTTTAATAAATTAAAGAGAAAAATAATATAAGAAACAAACACATATGAAAACTGTGCCTATGTCTATGTGCACAACTACTATGTTGAGTGAAATTGTTTTAAAAAGCAAATGCATTGAAGTCATTTTCAAGGATACTAGCAAGGTACTCACATATGAATTTAGTCTATATCTCTACAAAGCTACCATTCTCTAACGCGTGGAATATTGTTGCCGTATATAGATTGGTGCATCTACCACTAACCTGTCGTTTCTAGAAAATGTCCAATAAATGACTCCTCAACCTGATAGTTTTCTCACTATCAGGCAAGCTCAAATGTCCTTCTTTAACAATTCATGGAATGTGCTTTGATGAACTCATAGTGCTTGTGTTCCTGTCTACGTACATATTCTCAACTAACTTGACAAGCAGAAAAATTCCACCTTTCACTGTAGATGTTCCTAAATTCTAGGAAGCCTTCTACTCTTTTCCCCTCGACCTAGTAGATTCTTAAATTTCCTCCCTTTTTTCTTTTTTTTCTTCTTTTTGCTTTCTGTCTGTAGTAACACGTAGAAGTTTAAATATAACGTGAATACCATCCTGATTAGTAGCCGCTCACGTCCAAGTGGCAATAAACTTGTAATTAATGAAAAATATATTAATAAAATAAACGCGGTTACTATATGTTTATATCCAGTCTTCAGCTTAGTTGACGTTTTGTCTCGAGGTCATAGATGCTCCTTACACACACACACACACACACACACACACACACACACAGACACACACACACACACATATATATATATATATATATATATATATATATATATATATATATATTATATATATATATATATATACTAGCAGTTCAGTCCGTCTTTGCTCGGGCCCTATGTACTATGTACTATTCATAACTATATGTGCATATATATATATATATATATATATATATATATATATATATATATATTAAAACGTTTGACTCATGTCCAGGTAACCTACATCTAAAATTTCAAGTGTTTTGTTTAAAATTGGCGGATGAGTTTGGTAGAGTCTGTAAAGGTCAACTCTTTGAAATTTGAGTTCTTGACAGCTAAATTTGCGCTCAAAGACTGAGTACACAACTTCCGGCATGTCTGAATACCCTTTATGTAAAATGTCAAATGTTTAGACCCAAAATTGGCTGAACATTGCTAGAGACCGCAAAGATAAAATCTTTTTACCCCTTGGCAGCCAAATTCTTGGCCAAAATCCAATTCAAAAGCTTTCCCCGTGTCTGAATACACTTTTTGTAAAATTTCAAATATTTAGACCAAAAATTAACTTAGTAATTTGGTAGAGACTGCAGAGGTAAAATATTTTTAAAATTTGACCCAGTTTAACGTTTATTTTTTTAGGCTCAAATCAAATTAAAAAGTTTGATCAATGCCCAAGTACCCTACACTTTAAATTTCAAGTGTTTAGACCAAAAATTGGCTGAGGATTTTGGTAGAGTTTTCAATGATCAAATTGTTGAACTTTGACCCCTTAACAGCCAAATTTCTGGCCGATAACCGATTAAAAAGATTTTCCCAAATCTCAATACCTCTTTTGCCAAATCTCAATTTGTTGCCACATATCGAAAATTGACAGAGTAGTTTGGTAGGTAAATGTACACACACGGACACACACACACAGGCAGCAATTTCACTTTTAAAGATATATACAGATAGATATCCATTTCTAACATACAGAAAGAGCTAATATTTTTCTGGTCATTTTATTTAGGTCTTCTGTATGCATCGATTATCTTCTTATTTAAACTATGTAACTACATTCTTCATTTGTTAGATTTATCTACCGAAAGCTTACATAAGAGAACAAATCTCACTGAGCAGAACGTATTTGGAGTTTACTGTGGCAGCAGGTCGATGTATGCAGAGAAACGAAAGGGAGACAATGGAGGGAAGCAATAGAGTTGATTACAGTATAAACTGTGTACTTTGACTAAATTATTATGATCCATTTTCTGTTGCTTTTTTATTTAATGTTTTCTTTCTTCTAAGACGGGGTGCAACTATGTCAAAACAGGTGATACATAGACATAACTATCAAAGAGCTAATCATTATTGACATTCCTTGTTCAAAGTTATAATTTTATGAAAGAATATAATTAATTATTGGTTTTTGAGATTAGATTTACAGCTGTAAACTGCATTCCTACATCCTATGTCTTTTTTATTATCGTAAATTTAATTTTATATTAAAAGCCATCAAACATATTTACTTTCTGTTGTTTCTCTTAAATATAAAGATTTGGTGTACAATGAATCTATCCGGAAATAAGATATTTTTCTATGTTAAACAGCGTGCGTAGTCTGTACAAATATAAAATACTTTTATTCCATAAAAAGCATTTGCTTGGAATGTGATATTATTTTAAATCAGATTAGACTGAATGCAACAACTTTAAAGTCATGCAAATCATATTCTTACTGATTAATGCACACCATTCTTGTAAGTTCCTACTACTAAAAATAAATATAATTAATAATTAAATAAACTTTCTAAATCCACGCAAGAAATGAAAATTTAAAAACGCATGATTATAATTTCGTTGGCATATTTTTCTAATTCGTCTCCTTTATTATCATTATCTCAGATTTTGTAATCCAGACCATTTAAACGGAAATAGATTATTATTATTGATTTCAGTCTTGAAATGATCAAAGATATAATCAGGAAGAAAACAGTATGCAGTTATTAAAAGAAGCTACACGAACAAAAGGCTGTATTGCAATGAAGTATGTAACCAGTGAACTAATAGCGATCATTGGACCGACGGATCAAACGAGCAGGAATAAAACGAGCTGAAACAATGTGAATCACTTTTCATAATAGTATTTACTTAAAAAATAACAAAATAAATATCATGTCTATGAAAGAGAGATTGAAGTGACGAAATGTATGCAAATCCAACTAATAGTATTCTATGAATGATCAGGCAGGCGTAGAATTATATATCTGAGCATAGTTAAAGTGGAGTTGTTATAAAAGAAGTTAACAGAGAGTGACCCTCTGCTTTTGAAACATAACCAAATCAATATTTGATGGAGATAATATGTCGAACTTGGACTTCTGTTGTTTGTTTCAGAAAGAAACAAACTAATCGCTAGTCTAATTGTCTGGTGAGTTTTATTGCAACCAATATACATAGATTTTATACACTGAATAGCATTTGGAACTAATGAAATAAAAGATGGAAATGAGATTTAATGGATTGCAAGAATATGAAACTAATTGTAAAATATCTATAAGTAAATTAAAAACTGCAACATAAACGGAAGTGAATAACAAACAAGGCTCATTCGTTTTATTTATAATGCACTGATACTTATATTGAGGAAAATATGCACAAAGCATTGGAAAAAAATAGATGTGATTTATTTATGTTTATCTATTATCCGCTCACGACAATACTCGATAGAATTTTTTTTTATTTAAAATTATGTTGTCCACGTAGGCTTTAATAAAACTACAAATAGATTACAGCTTCTTTTCTTTAAGAGAAATAATGGGGGCTATAATTTTCAAACATATATTACAGAAGTTTCGGTTTTACGTATGTGAAGTAAATTGAGTAACATGTAGATGATGTTCTTTGACAAAGAAACAACCTAAATTTTTTATACGAAACGTTTGTATAAGATCTAAAAGGTATGCAATCATTAGTAAATGTCTTTTAGAATTGGAAATCACTTTAGATTGCACGAACAAAAACTACTTTGAGTAAGTACAATAATGTGATTATTATATATAAAATATAGCATGTCCATTTCATTTTAGTGGAGTTCACCCCCACTTCTTAACTATATAACGTTTATCGTTGAATTCCAAGCTCAAATATTATAATTCAAATCCCATCTGAACTATATATCATTTATCGTTATATCTCTAGCCCAAACGTTATAATTCAAACTCCATCTTAATTATATACAATCTATCGTTGTATCTCAAGCTCAAATGTTATAATTCAAATCTCATCTCAACTATATAAGATCTTTCGTTATATCTCAAGTTCGAATGTCATAATTTAAACCCTACCTTAACTATATATCATCTATATCAAGCTCAAATGTTATAATCCATACCTCATCGTTACTGTATATCATATATAGTTGTCTCAAGATCAAATCTTATAATTCAAATCACATTTAACTATATAACAGTAATCATGGTATCCTAAGCCTAAATGTTGTTATTAAAATCCTGACGTACTTTCACTACAACGAACTTTTATCATACCATTCTTAATACAGAAAGACTTGATTTGAAATAAATTTTCTAATATTTTCCAAAATCAATACAACAGTTATCGATCTAACCTTCAATATGGCATCATAATATGCTCCGATAGATTTTAGATGTAACAAAAATTAAGACATGTAATAATACAAGGGGATGAACTAAACTTCATTGTTTAGTTGTTCCACTGCGAGATAGATTGCTGACAATTGTTACCATACTCTATGTATCACTACTGTACAAATCTATTTTCACAAAACAGAGGACGGTCCTGGATATGACCTTAAACTATATCCGATGGTGAGGGCCCCAGCTTGCAGGCCTTAGGGAGTGTGGAGCCACCCTTTAATTGCCATTTCTCCCAGGTCCACTCTGATCCGGAGTGGTAGCACCTGTTAGGGTCCCAACTATGGGTTAAATAGAATACGACTTAAAAAACAAATATACTATATTAAAAAATCGTTCTTCAAAATCACCAGATTCGGCATTAAATAACCTGAAAAGGGTTGATATGCCGTAAAACAAAACAACCAACCAACCAACAAAACAGAGGTATGCATATTTAAACATCCAAAAGTGTAAATAGTTCTCGTTAATAATTTTCGATGCATATTATCAAAATTAAAAACAAATCTTGACGTGCAGCCGCTTTCCAGATAATTGCAAAACTGTTTGACTTGCCAAATCTTAAGCCATAGTATAGTACAGGATACTGAAAGCTACTATTTCCGAAATGTATATTCCTTCAAGTGTAAATAACTATAGAATGTTAGTATGAAAAGAGTTTATCAATTGAATAGAATACTACGTGTAATGTAACCGATTGTAAATTTTGGTTGGTTGGTTGGTTGGTTGATTGGTTGTTTTTGTTTTACGGCATATCAACCCTTTTCGGGTTATTTAATGCCGAATCCGGTGATTTTTAAGAAAAATTATTTAACAGAATATATTTGTTTTTTGCAACTTTAATTTAAACCATAGTTGGGACCCTAACAGGTACTACCACTCCGGGTCAGAGTGGACCTGGGAGCAATGGCAATTAAAGGGTGGCTCCACACTCCCCAGAGCCCGCAAGCTGGGGCCTTACCATCGGATATAGTTAAAGGTCGTATCCAGGACCGTAAATTTTGGATAACACACTAAGTAGAACATAGACGCAAACTAATGTATGAGAAACCAATAAGAACGAGAAGTCACCGGATTATTGCAATCAGGTCCTCAGCAGAAATGGAAAAATTACATAGAATTCAGATAAGCTTTAATGCTAAAGGTTTTACTGTGTGTATACTGAATGAGTTTAATCTAAATGTGTTAGATAGCATTAGAGAGATGCTGCTAATATTAATGAACATATTAAATTGCGACAAAATATGCGAACACTCCTTATTATTAACCTAGATCAATTTAAATGGTACAAATATTACCTGAACTTGTTCCTCTCTCTGTCCATAGCTATTCCTGGACATATTTTCTGCATATTAAATCGATTATTTACAAAATTAGTAATATAATTGCGGGATTGAATCAATAACATAAAAACAATACACTAAGCTTGTATTGTAAAAGTGAGTTGATCTCATGAGATGTTTATATTCCAGTAATTGGGAGACAATACTATATTTAATTATCAGGTTCAATGACACATAGTCTGCTTAATGTAATGTGTATATTAGTTACACCGTCTAGAACAGTTCCGAACTGTTATTTCTAGTATATCGTTTAAATTTGTTGCCAGTCCCTATTACAAGAATAATAGAATATTTGTTTAAGGTTTTGCGTTTGGCCTTCTTGATGCAGTCTTTCTAATATTTTCATAAGATATTCGCCTGAAATATATCGTGGAAAATGGTGTCTAAAGTTCCGTTCCTATTGCAACCAGGCGAAACATAAAGCATCAGTAGTGTTTGTCTTTGTGCCTATCTATCTAACTATAAACAGGTTCTCGTGACATCAATGCTTCTGTTCCATCTTCCAGAATATGTTCCAAGCAAGGAAACTGGCAGGACAATTACGTGAATGAAGATATTTTTGTTGCCGCTGTGAGTTATTGGTTGCAATGGCCTAAAACTTAAATATCAAATTTTATAAACTTGTGCAAAACATAATTTCCTTTAGTGATGGCCAGATATTTTTAATTATGTGGGGTGTTTCGTAGACTAAAAATAATGGCTTAGTCCACAAAAATCATTGAGTAAACAGGTAAATGTCTTTTGCTTGCGTTACCAGTATAGTAATATGTGAGGAATCTATTGACAATATCTGAACTTAATTGAATTATGAAAGTACAGTATTTAAAATTTGCTGATATTTTAATGTGATTCATTTTAAACGCATTCCAATTTTCTGTTTAGCGTTTCCTCTACAATAATATTGTTCCATCTTCCAGAATATGTTCCAAGCAAGGAAACTGGCAGGACAATTACGTGAATGAAGATATTTTTGTTGCCGCTGTGAGTTATTGGTTGCAATGGCCTAAAACTTAAATATCAAATTTTATAAACTTGTGCAAAACATAATTTCCTTTAGTGATGGCCAGATATTTTTAATTATGTGGGGTGTTTCGTAGACTAAAAATAATGGCTTAGTCCACAAAAATCATTGAGTAAACAGGTAAATGTCTTTTGCTTGCGTTACCAGTATAGTAATATGTGAGGAATCTATTGACAATATCTGAACTTAATTGAATTATGAAAGTACAGTATTTAAAATTTGCTGATATTTTAATGTGATTCATTTTAAACGCATTCCAATTTTCTGTTTAGCGTTTCCTCTACAATAATATTGTTCTTGTACATATCCAATATGTTAATTTTACTACATTTGCTCCTAGCTTGTTTAGCGTTTCTTTTATATTTGCACCTATCTTCTTTAGCATTTCTTTTACAATAATATTGTTCTTGTACGTATCCAATATGTTTATTTTACTACATTTGCACCTATCCTCTTTAGCGTTTCTTTTATAGTAATATTGTTCTTGTACATATCCAATATGTTAATTTTACTACATTGGCACCTATCCTATTTAGCGTTTCTTTTACAGTAATATTGTTATTGTACATATCCAATATGTTAATTTTGCTACATTTGCACCTATCCTGTTTAGCGTTTCTTTTACAGTAATATTATTCCTGTAGATATCCAATATGTTAATTTTACTACATTTGCACCTATCCTGTTTAGCGTTTCCTTTACAGTAATGTTGTTCTTGTGCATATCCAATATGTTAATTTTTCTACATTTGCACCTATCTTGTTTAGCGTTTCTTTTACAGCAATATTGGTCTTGTACATATCCAATACGTTAATGTTACTACATTTGCACCTATCCTGTTTAGCGTTTACTTTGCAGTAATGTTGTTCTTGTACATATCCAATATGTTAATTTTTCTACATTTGCACCTATCCTGTTTAGCGTTTCTTTTACAGTAATGTTGTTCTTGTGCATATCCAATATGTTAATTTTACTACATTTGCACCTATCCTGTTTAGCGTTTCTTTACAGCAATATTGTTCTTGTACATATCCAATACGTTAATGTTACTACATTTGCACCTATCCTGTTTAGCGTTTACTTTGCCGTAATGTTGTTCTTGTACATATCCAATATGTTAATTTTTCTACATTTGCACCTATCCTGTTTAGCGTTTCTTTACAGCAATATTGTTCTTGTACATATCCAATACGTTAATGTTACTACATTTGCACCTATCCTGTTTAGCGTTTACTTTGCCGTAATGTTGTTCTTGTACATATCCAATACGTTAATGTTACTACATTTGCACCTATCCTGTTTAGCGTTTACTTTGCCGTAATGTTGTTCTTGTACATATCCAATATGTTAATTTTTCTACATTTGCACCTATCCTGTTTAGCGTTTCTTTACAGCAATATTGTTCTTGTACATATCCAATACGTTAATGTTACTACATTTGCACCTATCCTGTTTAGCGTTTACTTTGCCGTAATGTTGTTCTTGTACATATCCAATACGTTAATGTTACTACATTTGCACCTATCCTGTTTAGCGTTTACTTTGCCGTAATGTTGTTCTTGTACATATCCAATATGTTAATTTTTCTACATTTGCACCTATCCTGTTTAGCGTTTCTTTTACAGCAATATTGTTCTTGTACATATCCAATATGTCAATTTTTCTACATTTGCACCTATCCTGTTTAGCGTTTCTTTTACAGTAATATTGTTCTTGTACATATGCAATGTGTTAATTTTACATTTGCCCCTATCGTATGTTTAGCGTTTCTTTTACAATAATATTGTTCATGTACATATCCAATATGTTAATTTTACCACATTTGCACCTATCCTTTTAGCGTTTCTTTTACATTTGCACCTATCCTCTTTAGCGTTTCTTTTATAGTAACATTGTTCTCATACATATCCAATATGTTAGTTTTACTACAGTTGCTCCTATCATGTTTAGCGTTTCTTTTAGAGTAATATTGTTCTTATACATATCCAATATGTTATTTTTACTACATTTGCACCTATCCTTTTAGCGTTTCTTTTACATTTGCACCTATCCTCTTTAGCGTTTCTTTTACAGTAATATTGCATTTGCGTCTATCCTGTTTCGCATTTCTTTTATAGTAATATTGTTCTTGTACATATCCAATATGTTAATTTTACTACATTTGCACCTATCCTCTTTAGCGTTTCTTTTACAGTAATATTGTTCTTGTACACTTCTAATATGTTAATTTTACTACATTTGCATCTATCCCGTTTAGCGTTTCTTTGACAGTAATATTGTTCTTGTACATATCCAATATGTTAATTTCACTACATTTTCACCTATCCTCTTTAGCGTTTCTTTTATAGTAATATTGTTCTTGTACATATCCAATATGATAATTTTACTACATTTGCACCTATCCTCTTTAGCGTTTCTTTTAGAGTAACATTGTTCTTATACATATCCAATATGTTAGTTTAGTACATTTGCTCCTATCCTGTTTAGCGTTTCTTTTACAGTAACATTGTACTTATACATTTCCAATATGTTAATATTACTATATTTGCACCTATCCTGTTTAGCGTTTCTTTTACAGTAATATTGTTCTTTTACATATCCAATATGTTAATTTTACTACATTTGCACCTATCGTATGTTTAGCGTTTATTTTACAATAATGTTGTTCTTGTGCATATACAATATGTTAATTTTACTACATTTGCACTTATCCTCTTTAGCGTTTCTTGTATGGTAATATTGTTCTCGTACATATCCAATATGTTAATTTTACTACATTCGCACCTATCCTGTTTAGTGTTTCTTTTACAGTAATGTTGTCCTTGTACATATCCAATATGATAATTTTACAACATTTGCACCTATCTGATTTAGCGTTTCTTTTACAGTAATATTGTTCTTTTACATATCCAATATGTTAATTTTACTACATTTGCACCTATCCGGTTTAGCGTTTCTTTTACAGTAATATTGTTCTTGTGCATATCCAATATGTTAATTTTACTACATTTGCACCTATCCGGTTTAGCGTTTCTTTTATAGTAATATTGTTCTTATGCATATCCAATATGTTAATTTTACTACATTTGCACCTATCCGGTTTAGCGTTTCTTTTATAGTAATATTGTTCTTTTACATATCCAATATGTTAATTTTACTACATTTGCACCTATCCGGTTTAGCGTTTCTTTTACAGTAATATTGTTCTTTTACATATCCAATATGATAATGTTACAACATTTGCACCTATCCGGTTTAGCGTTTCTTTTATAGTAATATTGTTCTTATACATATCCAATATGTTAATTTTACTACATTTGCACCTATCCGGTTTAGCGTTTCTTTTACAGTAATATTGTTCTTGTGCATATCCAATATGTTAATTTTACTACATTTGCACCTATCCGGTTTAGCGTTTCTTTTACAGTAATATTGTTCTTTTACATATCCAATATGTTAATTTTACTACATTTGCGCCTATCCTCTTTAGCATTTGTTTTATAGTAATATTGTTCTCGTACATATCCAATATGATAATTTTACTACATTTGCACCTATCCTGTTTAGCGTTTCTTTTACAGTTGTATTATTCTTGTACATATCCAATATGTTAATTTTACTACATTTGCACCTATCCTGTTTAGCGTTTCTTTTACAGTAATATTGTTCTTATACATATCCAATATGTTAATTTTACTACATTTGCACTTATCATGTTTAGCGTTTCTTTTACAGTAATGTTGTTCTTGTACATATCCAATATGTTAATTTTACAACATTTTCACTTTTCCTGTTTAGCGTTTTTTCTTTTACAGTAATATTGGTCTTATACATATCCAATATGTTAATTTTACTACATTCTGCACGTCATGATCTTATTTCATATGAAATTATTATCTGGCTTTACTTTTTCAATCCTAGCATTGACCATTGTTTCCATCATTAGTCAGTGAACAAAAATTCTTTGTAAACTCTGACAATTCTTGAATTTTGTTATAATCTATTTTCCTCTTTTAGGAGAGATGTATTGTTCGTACATTACAAAAAACACTGTTTGTAAGAATGGAAAGTAATAGATTCTTTAAATATGCTCATTTCCGCGGAGTGGATTTTATTGATTAATA
Organism: Euprymna scolopes; assembly: GCF_053919585.1. Lineage (NCBI taxonomy): Eukaryota > Metazoa > Mollusca > Cephalopoda > Sepiida > Sepiolidae > Euprymna > Euprymna scolopes. The sequence continues at coordinate 86,682,374 of NC_136489.1, forward strand.
AATGTACAGATGTTTTGATTTATTTTACGGGGAAGTTATTTCGCAGAGCTGTCAACTGAAAATCAATTTAAACATTTCATAATATATTATTCAGCTGTCAACATTCGTTCTATACGAAAAGTCTTAATGACAATGCCAATATAATCAGTTATTAATGTAGTAAAGAATAAAATCATAATTTCAGGAAAGGGGCATTTTACGTTAACTTGTGGATATATTACAGTTGTTTTTGCAAGAAGTAATAATATATATATAACAAACACAATATTTTAGAAGCTTTATTGATCATTTGAAGCTATGCTACTACTTATTGAAATCTCTTCCGTGTAATACAATATGGCTGACTAAGCTTTCTTTGTAGATCATTATTATTGTATTCTGATATTTTATAGAAATTACGCTCGCTGAGCGTACAGAAAAGTGCCAACTTTAACTTTCACATTGACCTTGAAAAATAGTGTCGGAGACCATCATGCACTGATCATGACCAAATCTGGCTTGATTGGTCTACTGGTGTTGGTTGTAGGAGAGTATATATATATATATATATATATATATATATATATATATATATATATATATATATTTATATAAGTTATAACCTTGACCTTTTACTTTAAACTTGAAACATGGTGTGCATCATCCCTAGCTGGGGGACAATTATCATGCTAGGTTTGGTCATGATCGGTCCATTGATATGGGCTTTAGGAGACTAGTACACAAAGACTTACGAACACTACTTTATATATATATATATATATATATATATATATATATATATATATATATATATATATATATATATATATATATATATATGTCAAATATTGCCGAATCTGAAAGTTAATTCTTTAATAAAGAATCATTTTGCTTTTTTCCTTTCTCATACTCTCTCTCTCTCTCTCTCTCTCTCTCTCTCTCTCTCTTTCTTCCTCTCTCACACACACATTGAAATGATTCGAACAGTCATAATTGTAATTGGCTGTATTTTTGAGATGAGGTATTTTTATTGATTGAGATTGTCGGACTGACTTCCTCATCTTCGTTGTTATAGACACAACGTTTCGGCCGTTTTGCCCTCCGACCTTCATCAGGTGTTTCGTATCGAACTGGGGAATCGTTTGTTAGGAGTCTCGAACCCAACCCTTTATTATTATTATTATTACGGGGGTACCGTGTTCGGACTCCAACTGGGCTCTGGGGCATAGTTGCTGATTCGAGAAAGGATCCAACACACCCGCTGGAATAAACAAAAACTAAGGAACGAAATCTCCGACACCATTACATCGTTCCTTGTCAAAGTGACTCAAGAAGAAGAGTGTGAATCCAATCAGATCTGGATAAATCGTACAGACAAGAATATGAGAAGGTCAAAGAACGTCAAATCAAGAAGCTCACAAAGCTCAAAGACCAGAGGATTGTAACATCAAAACACCGTTCACCCTTGAAAGCGGTCATCAGCCTCAGCAGCCGGCAACTGAGTCACTCAGAGGAAGCAGTACTAAATAAAGGTCTCAACTTCGCAACAACAACCAAACGCGTTCCATTCTTAGATATCATAACACACATGGAAGATATAGCCTTGAGAATCCCATCAACCCAAGGTGATGAAATAAGATGGAAAGTGAGACAAGTACTCGAGAAAGCCAAGCCTCCTAAATAAAACATCTCTCGGGAAGATAGGCTGGCTATAAGAACCCTACAAAGTGACAGCAGTATAATAATTCTGGCAGCAGACAAAGGCAATGCTACTGTGGTGATGGACATGTTGGAGTACTCTGAAAAAATGGCAGGCCTAATCGCAGATGGTAGCTACGGTAAAATAAAGAAGGACCCACCTTTGACAACCGAAAGAAAGCTATTACAAATCCTTACCAAAAACAAGGAACATATCGCTCCGATGAGATATAGACAGCTGGTCCAGCATTACAGTAAGCTACCACATATTTATGGTCTCCCCAAGATACACAAAGACGGTATTCCACTCAGACCCATAGTGAACTGCCGAGGCTCAGCATGCCACCCACTGAGCAGGTACATTGTGGATATAATAAAGCCATTAGTAGGCAAGTCAGGAACACATGTAAAGAATTCTGCCCACTTCACGGAACTGATCAAGGGAGCACTCATCAGTACAAACCAAATGGTAAGCCTAGATGTGGTTAGCCTGTTCACTAAAGTCCCAACTAGTGAGGCACTAGCAGTAATTCAAGACAAACTAGCTGCAGACCGCTTCATAGAAGAGCGCACATGTGTACCATTGCCAAACGATGGAAATGCTGACATTCTACATAGAAACAACCTACTTCAGAATGGGTACTGACCTATATCGACAAGAGGAGGGGCTAGCTTTGGGCTCGCCATTATCACCAGTGATGGCGAACATATACATGGAATACTTTGAAAACATGGCCTTAGGTTCAGCTCCCTTAAAGCCAACCATGGGGCTAAGATATGTTAATGACATCTTCATACTCTGGCCCCATCAGGAAGGCATCCAGGCTCTCCTAGACCATGTGAACTCAATAAGACCATCGATACAGTTCACAAGGGAGAAAGAAAAAGATAACCAACTGGCCTTCCTTGATATACTCATATCACGCAAAGAGCATGGGTTTAAGACATCCGTATATCGCAAGCCTACCTTCACCGGATAATACCTTAACTTCAACTCCCATAACCCATACAGTATCAAACATGGAATCGCACGCTGCTTACAACATCGAGGAGAGACAATAAGTAGCGACACTATTACATACCACCAAGAAATGGTCAGGTTGAAGAATACCCTCCGTCGTAACAAGTACCCCGATAGCATACTATCCACCAGACGTTTTAATAGTATAAGAGAGGAGAATGAAACCCACAAATCTCCAACGGTCTGCCTACCATACATACGAGGCATCTCCGAAAAGATTCAGAGAATATGTGCCCCCTACAACATCAGGACGATATTCAAGAGCGAGTCAACACCTGGTACGAGTGAAGTCCCGCATTGAGGAGAACATGACAAAGAACTGCATATACTCCATTCCATGCAGTTGCAGAAAGGTTTACAAGGGTGAAACATGCCGCCCCCTTTAAGTAAGGGTGGAAGAACACCGAAAAGGGTAACTAAAGGGGAGACGGAAAAATCGGGTATAGCCAACCATGTCTGGATGGAGAGGGGGACCCTCGCCCCCTATGGGATGAAGTAAAAATAATAAACAGAGAGACCCACTGGAAAGTGAGAAAACTTAAAGAAACAGCTCACATGCTCGGACATAACAACCTACTGAGCAAACCAAGCATAGAGCTGAATGCAATTTGGACACCTCTGATAGAGAAGTAAAACCTCGAATAACAACATAGGTTTAACATTAACAAAAACCAACTAAGAATTGTCCTAGTGACATATGGCCGAATGGTCCTTAGACGTTGTATTAAAGTTTACAGTTACCCAAAGGTGCTGAGTTCCATCCTGAACGAAGGAAGTGAAAAGTAACATTCAAAACAGAGAATCAGCAACTATGTCCCAGAGCCTAGCTGGAGTCCGAACACGGTACCCCCGTAATAATAATAAAGGGTTGGGTTCGAGACTCCTAACAAACGGTTCCCCAGTTCGATACAAAACACCTGATGAAGGCCTGAGTGCAAAACGGCCGAAACGTCATGTCTATAACAACGAAGATGAGGAAGTTAGTCCGACAATCTCAATCAGTCATAATTGTATTTATCTCAGTGTTTTTAGCAAGATAGATATCCATGTAAACAAATAATATAAGATGACCAATTTAATTCCGCAATCCTTTCTGCAAGCCAACAATATTTTGTTTAAAAAATCTTATTACTTACTTGTCCATCAAATATCAGTCGTGTATTTTTCAGCGTTGTTCAATTATTATGCGCAAATCAAGTGTTTAATAATATGCCATAATCCGTAAATCAGTAAGAGCTGCGATTAGCATCGGACTTCTCAGATTTTATCAGTGAATTGATTTCTCTCCGGATTAATCAAAAACTGAAGAAGGGCATTACAGTCAAAATCAGTCATATTCAAGTATACTTACAACGCATGGGTGCACATTTAAAGTATTCATTCTTGGAACTTGGTAAACAAGTCAGGGTTAAATGGAAGTTAATTGAACCGAATAAATGTTAGATTTTTGAACGAATTGTTAATTTTGCTAACCAAGCATCAGTATGTGCAATAAGATCTGACAAACTGCGCGTTTTCATTAGTTACATAAGTAGAACTTTTTAAATATGTCTCGTCTACTAGCGTTTTGTTACGAGTTGATGTCTTTACTCGGTCCGCTGGTTCTGTCGCTATCTGAAGCTTAGTTTATAGCTAATTTCGCTCTCAGAAACTTTAGAACACACCTGTAAAAAAGATAGCGAAAACAACAATTTATCCGTGTTCATATTTTATATTTACTACAATATGGATCTAACATCATCATTAAGGGAGTCTACATCCAGAAGTAAAACCTTCTGCCTTTAACTCAAAATTAAAAATCTACGAAGATGTGAGTTGAATCATTAAAACGAGCGAACTTTTGTGCCTAATGATTTATTTTTCTACAAAGTCACCACAATTCTAGATGCACATTAGTCAGCGATGAACGATAATTGTGTATGGGTGTCAGGACCGTGGTTGTCATACGCGAGTCGTTCCAAAAGTAAAAACTTCTTTTTTTAACTAAAAAAATTGAAGAGTATCGAAGACGGAAGTAGTACCATTAAAACGAACGACCATGACAAGGGTTGCTTTCTTAGAGTCTTACACGACCAATATCTGCAACAGAGAGATGAAACATCTTAGTCATAAAAGCATAAATTTAGTCTTCATAGCAAGGCAATTTGCAATTCCTTCTGATTCATCCCAGTTGAATAAAAAAAATAGAAGGCATTACTTTTAGATCGTGCCCTGTAGATCATCAACATTGAACGACGCTAATGTCTATCTATAACAAATAAGAAAATATCTTCAAGGCTGTTTATGATGTGTATAAACTTGAACAGAGAAATGGAAAAACAGCAAATTAGAACAATGAGGATTTATTACGAAGAAACAGAAATCTTATGAATTTTTGATATCTTTTGAGTGGAAATAAAATGAATAGTTTATGTGGTAATAGAATGTATTTTTGGTTGATTTTATATTTTGGCAGTTATATTATATCGTGTAGTTTACATTCAACTGTATGCTGAGAATTAACGAAAGAAACAAAGGAAGGGGAAACGAAAATGAATCAGTTTTGAATTTTTTAAAACCTTGTTTTAACTTTCTGTTGAAATCCCTTGTAAACTATGACAATTCTTGAATATTGTTATAATCCATTTTCTTCTTTTGGTACATTAAAAAAACACTGTTTGTAAGAATGAAAACAAATAGATTTAAAGAATTTAAATAGATTTAAATTAAAGAATTATTCGTTACTTTGCTGCTTGTTTGCCGTGTTTTTTTTTCTCCTGATGGTAAACCCTATGTTCCTTTTATTCATTCAATGAAGGCGAAACTTTTTTAAACGGAACAAAATTTAAATTTTGTCTCAAGGCAGCTTATTAAAAATCGGCGTTGTGTCTAATTCTGCCTTCATAAAATGAAATTATCTAATTAACTAAGAATCCCCTATGTCTTAAGATTGAGTATTGCTGTTCTGCCACATTTAGGAAAGTGTTGACCAGAGCAAGCTTCATTTTCTTGAAATAATACGAATCGACTTCGGAATCTAGTAATCAATGTCTCTTCTTTACTGCGTTTTTTTTTTCAGAGAAAAAAATTGCTGTTAGTCTTTCTCCATATTACCAATGGTTTTCTATTATATTCGTTTTACTTTATTCTACGTATCACTCATTACGTAACATTGTAACTAAAAGAGACTAACCCGATGATACTTGCGTTTGTTTTATGTTTTTTCTCATCAACCAGACTATGGAAGCATATCGAATACAAAATTTTGAAAATAAATATAGAAAAAAATAACATGAAGAAATGGCGACCATTATATCAAGAAAGAACGATAGGACATATTAAAAATGTGAAAAGAACACACGAAAAGCAGTCAAAACAATATCTGAAAACGGTGACTAAAGCGATTAAATGTGTCGATAACTTGGTCAGAAATAACAAAATATATTCAGGAAAATAAAAAGGATCTAAAAATATAAAACACGAGACATAATTTATGAATTAATATCTTCGCTTTGAACCTCAACAACAAAGTCAGATCATAAAATAAATTAATGATGCAACACGATGGACGATGGCTACGATAATATTATTTAAAAAGATAAAAGGTTGTCTCAGGCATGATTTCAGATTTTTCCTATTTAAATTCATTGATGCACGGAAGTCATTAACGTTGCATATTTTATGACGAGGTTAGATCAATTCTTGATGGGACTATATAGTAAATATACCGTCGATTTTGATTAGATGTTTTTAATCTGACCTTTGAATACATGTCTCTTTTATTTAACTTTGTCCAGAACAAATAAGTCATCAAATAAGAGTTCGATGATATACGCCACATTTATAATCTGGGTAAGATTTGGAGGGCAATACGTTTTTTCACGTTTAAATTTTAAAATGCTGTAAGTGTCGGGTGAAAAAAGAAAACAGGGCATTCGAAATATAAGTGACCTAAGGAAAAAGAGCTAATTGAACAGAAAATATTTCGGCACGTAAGGCTATTTATAGAGAAGTGAGAGTTTGATGCTCGTCGTTTTTTTGTTGTTGTTGTTTTTTTTTGTCTTTTTCTTATTTAATAATTTTGTGTTGTAATCCTTTTAAATCTAATTCATTTCAGGTGTACTTTCACAGGGAATAATCATATCCGCAATAATGAAACATTTCGCTTGCACTTTTGATGTAAGGATCATATGAACTTAACAGGACATTCTTTGATATGACAGAAACGTGTTTGAAATAAATGCTTCTGCTTAGAGCACAACTGAATTATGATGCTTGACTTTTGCATTTTAAACTTTAATTCAAGTCATTATATGAAAATAATAATGTAAGTTCTCTACAGTGCAATATAAAATATCGTGGACTAAGTTAGTGTGGGGAAGCATGAGAAACTTACTCTGTGCATCGCTGTGGATCCCCAACTAGAGTATGCAATTAGTCGATTTGATTGAAAAATAGGCGATTTCACCGATTTCGATGACAATAAAATATGAGAGGGTAAAACATTCGTTGATCTACATTCATCTCGTGCCACGTCTGGTCTCCCTGCAAGTATATATTTATGGTGGGGTTAATGTGTGTATATATATATATATTTACCAGTGGTGAAAAAAAAACGGACTAGAGTGCTCAATGAGTAGTCAGAGCAGTATATAGGAAATTTATTACTGTGAGTCCAGAATGAATTTACAAATTGTTTCAGCTAGAGGAAAATCCTCAAAGAGGAAAAATCCAACTAGCATCGTCAGAGTCCATCTATGAATTCTGACGATGCTAGTTGGATTTTTCCTCTTTGAGGATTTTCCTCTAGCTGAAACAATTTGTAAACTCATTCTGGACTCACAGTAATAAATTTCATATATATATATATATATATATATATATATATATATATATATATATATATATATATATATATATATATATATATATATGCATTAACCCCACCATAAATATATACTTGCAGGGAGACCAGACACGGCCCGAGATGAATGAAGATCAACGAATGTTTTACCCTCTCATATTTTATTGTCATCGAAATCGGTGAAATCGCCTATTTTGCAGGGCGACCATATATATATATATATATATATATATATATATATATATATATATATATATATATATATATATATATACAGAAATCATCTATGGGGAGATTCTCTAATCCTATGATATATTACCGTTAGCACACCTGCTGTAGAACTAGCAGACGGAAATCATATTGCATGTCACTACGAAGGTTATTTTGCTGAGGTGGTCGGCTATTTCTCTATTTAACACAGATTCCAGCAATTTACTCATAATGCACAGAAAACCTATTAGTCAATACTGAGAGGAAAATGGCCGATCACCTGAATTCCTAACTACAGGGCATACTGGTGAGTTTTTCCAGGGTGTTAGGAAGTAATTCTCCGTAAGATAACGCTTAAACAGCTTCTTAAGTATTGGAACTAGTTATATGTTACCGCGCTATTTTTAAAATAGTATATCTAAGTTCAATTATTACGACATATTTTTTAATTAAACTGTTAGATGAAAGTAAAGAACAGTTACAAAATACCCTCCCCCTCTAGTAAAGAATATATTTATAAATAATAACATTATAAATAATAACATTATCATTTCAGACTTTTTATTAACAGATTCTTATTGGCAAAAAATGCGAAGTACCATACAAATAAAAATATTAATTTAGACGTTATGACAACTTTACCAAAGTTATTAGCAGGTTAAAAATAGTTAGATACGATAGTTAAACTAAACATTACGAGCAAAACATTCCAGAACAAAAAATATGGTTAATAAATTAGGTTTGAGACGATACATTAGCAAAGATTATTTGTTTTTTCCATACGGCCATTTTCTTTCCATCTTTGTTTATGAGAGATCGAGAGAGAGAGAGAGAGGGAGAGGGAGAAAGACAGAGAGAAGGCGAGAAAGAGATAGAGAGAGGTGTAGAAAGGAAATGAGAATCGTTTTATTATGTTTTAAGACTTTCTGCCGAGTCATTTTTATTATTCAACCAAATGACCTATGCAGATCACTAAAGTTGGTGGAAATACATTGAATGTTTCCTAGCAGAATATCCAGCATTGCCTGGGATCGGATAAGATTGGCTGATATATGTACTAGCCACTTACTCGGCGTAACCCGGGATTGTAGTAATTAGTTGTACTAGCAGAATACTCGATGTAGCCCAGGATTAGACAAAATTGGTGTATATTTTTAAGGTGCTTGTGCAGTATGTGTCTGATTGAAAAATTTTAAGGTGCTTGTGCAGTTTTGGCCGATTTTACAATTTTGAAGATGCTTGTGCAGTATACGTCCAATTTGAAAAATGTTAAGGTGTTTGTGCATTATAGGTCTGATTTTAGTAAGAGTGGGAAGATGTGTGGGTTTAATTATGAAAAATGATTGTGGAAATTTGTAACATATCCAAGAATTGTGGGATTCAACGACATACGTCCACATGTATACTTACAGATTACCCGGAATCCTCCGGGATTGAATGAGATACATGCAAATATATGCAAGCAGAATACACGGGCGCCTGGGATCCAATGAGATAGATGCAAATATGTATTAGCAGAATACCTGGCGTTGCCTTGGATTTCATTGGGTTGATTGATATATATATACTAGCAGAACATCTGGCGTTGCCCTGGATGGAATGAAATAGGTTAGAATATATATTAGCAAAATACCTGGCGTTGCTTGGGACTGGATGAGATAGGTGGATATATATATTAGCAGACTACCCTGCATCGCCCCGTATTGAATGAGATAGGTGGAAATATATAGGATTTAATAATGCAGGTGCAGATAAATACTAACAGAATACCTGGCATCGCCTGGGATTAAATGATATAGGTACAAATACAGAATAGACGAATACTTGACGTCGCCCGGGATTGTAATAGATAGCTGCACAAAAGCAAAATATCCGGCATTACTCAAACTTGCATGAGATACGTGAGATAATTTATTTGCAATATCCCCGGCGTCGCCCGGGATTGAAGGATATTGACGGAAATATATATTAGCAAAATTCCTAGCGTTGCCCGGGATTGAATGAGATAAGGGAAAATATATATTAGCAGAATAATCAGCGTCGCCCTGGATTAAATAAGGGTGGTGAAATATAAAGTTTGTACTGGAAATGGCTTAAACAATTTTCTATCTCAAAATTACTTCATTTGTGACGTCGATTCCAGATATGGCTTAAACAGTTAATGATCTCACAATTGGATTAATACATGTATTGTTGGTTTTCCATGAAAGTTGCCTAGGCTAGTTTCTATAGGGGGTGATCTATATTTGTTAAAATGTTTTATGTATTCATCCGGGAATGATGTGATGGTTGTTGTAGTGGGTAGAGAGAAGCATGATTATGTCAATTGTAAACGTGCTCTTGAGTTTTCGTTTGGGGGTTAATTGGAGAAAGTAATGTCCGTTTTGGGGTAAAAATGTTTGTGAAATTGTTTAATATATCTATTTAAATGTCCCGTCTTAGTGTATATGAAATTATTTAAATATGTGTTGTATATTCACCGTCCTTGAAAAGATAAAATTATTTAATATACATGTTATAAATTATCTACCCTTGGTAAGATAACATTATGTCATACGTCTAATACCCGTCCTAGGTAGGTAAAATATTCTTTTGCTCGAAATAGCAAATGATACATAGACATTAAAAATGTCATACTCCTGAGAATTACAAATATATTCAAAATCAAATTCAATTTTCTCATTGTTTATATGGTCCCGAGTTACTTACTAAAAATTGCTTCAGTTTTCTTAAATTTTATTTACCATGTTGTACAATACCTGCCGATAGTATGCGAAATTGTTTCATGTATTTTAATTACCCGTCCGAGGGTAGGTAAAACTATTTTAAATATGTGTTGTATATTACCAATACCCGCAAAGGAAACATTATTTCATACATATGGTATAATTACTTATCCTAAATAAGGTACAATTATTTGATACATGTAATACCCGTCCTTGGGTAGGTAAAATATTCATTTACTCGAAAAAGCTAATGATACATAGACATTAAAAATCCCTCTATCCGAAGAATAACAAATATGTTCAAAATCAACTTCAATTTTCTCATTTTTTATACGGTCCCGAGCAATGCCGAGTAGCCCCGCTAGTCTTATATAAATATAAAATAAATTCCTAAATATAGCTGGGATATTGTTTAGCACAAATAGATTGCATGATTGCGTTCTTCGATATATTCTGTGTCATTGCTGATACAAATTACAAGTAGGTAATACGCGCGTGTGTGTGGTGTGTATGTGTGTGGTGTGTGTGGTGTGTGTGGTGTGTGTGGTGTGTGTGTGTGTGTGTGTGCGTGTGCGTTTGTGTGTGTGTGTGTGTTGCTTGTTGTTCGAATCGTCGCCATAAAAATAAATACAAACTGAATCGATAGGAAATTTTATCTTTTGCAAAAAAGTAACAAACTTAGTTTGAGTTGTAATTTATAATCTGAAAGAAAACTCTCAGAGACATGCAAAAAGTAATAGATCATCCGGAGATGGATTTAAATATCGTTTAATTATATTCAAATAATATCTATCTCTCTATATATGACATAGTCTTTTGCCTGTCTGCTCGTGTTAGGAACAGTCCCTACCAACATACTTTGTACATTTTTGGTCTACAAACTTGAAAGTAGAGAGATTTAGATTTGTGGAAAAAATTCCATTAGGTTTTTAGCTGGTAACAATAGCTTCTAGGTATTTTTAACAATAGCTTCTAAATGGTTTTAACAATAGCTTCTAAGTGGTTTTTACAATAACTTCTAAGTGGTTTTAACAATAACTTCTACGTGGTTTTAACAATAACTTCTAAGTGGCTTTAACAATAACTTCTAAGTGGTTTTAACAATAGCTTCTAAGTGGTTAAAATGTAACAAAATTTGAACTTGGCAGGCGAAAGTCGACTAAACGTTCCATTTGATCGCATATGCAAATATAAATGTATGTCTATGGCAATCAGAAAAAGTCCCAAAACCTCTGGCCTTTATAGAGGGCACTTGATTCTATATATTTCTTATATGTTATATTTCTTCTCTTTTCGAAATAAGGTACGATTATGAATATCTCAGGTATCAAAACATACTTATACACTGAAATTTACTTTATGTATGAAAACCAAAGAGGGGTGATCTAACATATAAGAAATATATGCAATCAAGCTCACCTTGCTGTTATTTCAGATCATTTGAAACCATAGCAGCAAGTTTTAGTCTCCCCTCCATCAAGGCCAGAGGTTTGGGGGGAAATATCAGACATTTTGTAATTCAAATGCAAAACGAGGAAAACAAATATCCATGATTGAAACATTTTATGGCTGTAAAAAAGTTCCAAATATAGGCTTAGGATGATGGATTATCCTATTATGCAACATTAAGGGCAAATGTCACATAGCTCACTATATTATTCAGATCATTATCTTTCCAACGAGATTTAATTTGTAAAATTCTGATCAATAGCCTCTAAGATTTTGAACTTAGAACTGGTATATATATATATATATATATATATATATATATATATATATATATATATATCTTTATTCGATTGGCAAAATTTTAGAATAATTGTAAAGAAGTGAACTATAGCGGAAATTCAGTCGACTAAAATAAGATGGAAAACGGGGTGAAGAAAAAGAAAAAAATGGGGGAAGTTACATGTAACAAATGTACAATTCAGTAAAATAAATAAGTCGATTGGAAACAAGATCGTTAAAATACACCCGAAGCGCTTTTCGTTCAGACTAACTTTTTAAGGATATAAGTCTGAAAATTATTATTTATTTTTTTTTTTTTTAGAATATTTTGTAGTGGAATGGAGTAAGAGCGAAGAGGAGGTTAAAAATAAAAACTGTGACTACTCAAATAATTCTAATTGAAGCCGAAGAGGTTTCTCTGCTTGCACAATGTAGGGGGGGGCTGGAAATGATGGCAAGTGCTTCGAGGATAGACAGGTGGAACTTTGTACGTCCTCGGTGCAAAACAGAAAAACACTCCGGAGAGAATGCAAGACCACACTCCTTTTTATCGACCAAGTGTTGGTCGATGGACGATTCTATCAATTGAGACTTTCTGGTGGTAGGGTGATGGTCTCAGATGAAGCGGGGAACATGTTGGGCGATTCTGACCTGAAGATATATATAAATTATTTCATATATCTACACATTATATCATAAGGAGATATAGCGTACCATGTATACATTTTCAGTTTACTTTAACAATGCTCCATAAATCAATACATGTAGACAGTACGTTTTAGAAATATAAATTTGTGGCAATTATTCTACACAGAGGTACCAGCGGTTAATCTCATTTAAGCCTGACTATTCAATACGGAGACATACGCAGACTCATTTGTGTAGCTCAACTGTTATAACTATCATTACGTATTTCAGACATGTGTTTCGTGTAAAAGCATTCGAATACAGTGTCTGTGGAGGTGGTTCCGAATCTTGCATAGACAGTCACGCAAATATGCAGAAGAACGAGACACGTTTCTGTGAATAAATGTTCCATTACATATATATGGGCCATCATGATTAATGTAAGAGATTTAACTCCTCGAAGCGTCTCGGATGCCAATAACTGTTAGTTTTAAGACAGCTATTATTGAGAAAAATAACAACAAATGATGAAGACATTTATTTTATTTCACACAGATATTTCGTGGCTTATTGGTAATAACTCTATTACAGTGGCCATTATTTCGAATTTCCCAATCGCGGCTACGATGATGAGCTGTAGTAATAACGAAACTGGTATCTGTAGATAAATATTTCATCAATAAATGATGTATGTCTATAATGAAGCTAGCAAAGGACATATCTTTGAGAAACTGCTCAAGATAGAGAAATCTCATCTCTGTTGGGAGGAGCAATTAAATATATTCAATAAAAGATAAAGAATAAAAGTCCCATATAACTATTATATAACATATTATACCATCAAATAAATAACGAAGGAATAACTAAGAAAAATCTTTTTATGAAATTACATTCGAATCTTAATGCTTCTCATCAGAAGAAAAGAATGGCTTATATATACAAAATACACAATATATATAAAATTTACAATATATACAAATATACAATATATAAAAAATATACAGTATATACAAAATACACGATATATACAAAATATACAATGCATATAAAATATACAATATATATAAAATATACAATATATACAAACTACACTATATATACAAAATATAAAATATGTACAAAATACGCAATATATACAAAATACACAATATATACAAAATATATATTTTGTATAAATATAAAATATATATTTTGTATAAATATAAAATATATATTTTGTATGAATATAAAATATATATTTTGTATAAATATAAAATATATATAAAACATGCAATATATACAAAATTAATAATATATGGAAAATATACAATATATACAAAATACGCAGTATATACAAAATATACAATATATAAAAATACACAATATATAAAAAATATACAATATATACAAAATATTCAATATAAACAAAATATACAATATATACAAAATATACAAAATATACAAAATATACAATATATGCAAAATCTACAATATATGCAAAATACACAATATATACAATTATACAATATTACAAAATATACAATATATACAAAATATACAATATATGTAAAATACACAATATATACAAAATACACAATATATACAAAATACACAATATATGCAAAATACACAATATATGCAAAATATACAATATATACAAAATACACTATATACAAAATACACAATATATACAATTATACAATATTACAAAATACACAATATATACAAAATATACAATATAAACAAAATACACAATATATACCAAATACACAACATAAACAAAATGCACAATATATGCAAAATATACAATATATGAAAATACACAAGATATATAAAATATACTAATGGCATAAAAGCTGACTTAAGAATATTTAGACTCCAAATGAAGGAAATATATATTAAGATATAGCAAATGCAAAATAAAATCATTTAAATATAATTAGAACATAGAATCAACCAGACGTGAATCGGAAGGCAAATTTGTAACAATAGAAATAAAATTAGTTATAGATATAAAGAGAAAAATGAACGTGAAAAAATTGAAGGGTAGTATATAAATAAATAATAGTAAAAAGAAATACAGGTCACTAAGAAATAATGGAGATAATAAAAAGAATAGAAAATAAAAGGACAAAGAAAAGGAGAGGAAAGGAAGTGGGAAAAGATAAAGACAGCTAGAGTGGGGATAGAAAAAGTAAATAAGGAAATTGTAAATACATAAAATAAAGAGAAAAGTATACGCATATTAGGAAGTAAAGAAAACTTTAAGTAAAGAAAGAAAAATCAAAACTTTACGAAATCAACAGTAAAGTTTTAAAATGTTCAAAATTTTACAAGTCGAAGTTTTAAAATGTTCAAAATTTTACAAGTCGAAGTTTTAAAATGTTCAAAATTTTACAAAAGCCGAATTAGACTTCTTGAGAGAAAAAAATCGCGACTGTTCTAGTAGCCTGCTGGATAGGCCCACGGATTATTAAGTCGATAAATAGCTTGGGATGAGTGCTGATCTACCCACATCGAGAGCTCTAATACACCGAAACAGTGTCTGTGTCTGACTATATATATATATATATATATATATATATATATATATATATATGAGTTTGGGTAAAATAAAGTCAAAATACGTGTCCCTGGATAATTATATTCTTAAATATCCGGAGGTGAAGGTAACATTTTTCCCAACTAGAATTTATGTAAAATACAAGATAGAACGATAATTGTTTCGCCTTAAAGAAAACAACGCTACAGCTTTATGTAGTGAAGTAGAAAAGAAAAAGAAATTTTTAAAAAATATATATTAGACACAGCTGTCCCTTCCAAAAGGTTGAGCTCTTCAACGTCCAAAAATAATTCACCGTCACAAAAAGAATTCACCGTCACTTCTTCCAACCGTCGTTTCACTCTCTGCGCTCTTCACACTGCTTTAAAAAAGTACTGTTTATATGCTGCCCATTTCTCCACTTATGCAAATTGACTATCAACCAGAGCCATCTAGTTTTCCATTTCTCCAAACAGCCAATTTGCAAAAGGGGACAACTCAAACCACACTTAAAAGAAGCAATTCAGGTAACTTGATTATGTAGTAGAGCTTACATCTACTCAATACATCCTCGTTCAGTCTCAATTACCACCTCGATACAGTCCGGAACTGTGAGCATGCCTTTTCCACAAGCGCCGGCAAGAGCTCGGCGAATACTCGACGGATGGCGGTGATTAAGCTGGATTTGACATTGTGGAGGGTTATGTTGATGATGTTCTCGACGTATGGCCAAACAAAGTAGTATTAGGGTTCAGGTCGGGGAAGGAGGAAGGCCAGGAAAAGAAGGGTACAAAGTCGTATCACTCCTTCTGAAGCCTAGCCTAGGTCTGCTTGGACTTGTGGGTCGGTGCCGAGTCCTGTACATCATCAAGGGCCCCCTGATTGCACCAGAGGATCACCACAATCTTCATCATATCCCGGTACACTTTGCTGTTAACTTTCAAGCCGACTTCTAATATGTAAAGTCGCATGATGTGGCCATCATTTCAAACTACACCAAAGGCCATAACCGATGCCGGAAACTTCGTTGAGCTGGGGTCTCTTCCGTTGAACTTGAATTTTGAGCTGTGCCCTTCGTTGAATTTGCATTTTGAGCGTGCTGACAATAGTCCTGCTGTTATAATTTGGATCATTAGAAATCGTGATTCACTTTCAGACCTTGGGAGAGGACTCTTGTGATGTGTACACCGCTGGCTAACTAGTAGATGGTTTGCTAAAAAAAAGTAAACCGACTTTCATCAAACGAAAATGGAATTATGTCGTCTTTTTTACGGTGACAATTCTATCGTTCCATCCTGTAGATTTTCATATATAAAAGTTCCAGACATATTATGTCCATTATCTTTGGTTTTTATCTGTTTGTTTATAATGTCCATATTTAAGGGCTTCCGTGAATAAATAATGTTTATATGAGTTATATACACACGCTTATATATATATATGCATATGTATATATATATATATATATATATGTGTGTGTGTGTGTGTGTGTGTGTGTGTGTGCATATTGCATTGTAAATATGTGTAGTCTTGCTGCATTGCATAACTGTGTGTGATTTGTAATTGTTAAAGGATAAAACAGACTCGCCCAAATTGTGCATCAATATGAATGTTCTTAATGTTGAGATTTTAATAATACATTTTTTGTTTTGCTTTTTCGCGTGGGCAGAAGCATTGATTTATTTGTGGCTGAAATTACTCCCCTTCAAAACTCGATCGAAACACGCATTTGTAATTATTAATCACTGTTCTCGTTTTTTTTCTTATTGTTTTTCTAATTATTGTTTTCCATGTAATTTTTATTCATATATTTTTTTTATTTTATCTTTCTAATTATTTGTAATTAATAATCTTCAATCTCGTTCATCCTTAATTTTCTTCTTTTCACTCCTTTTCACATTTTTCTATCTTTCCTCTTCTTTTTTTGTCTTCGTTTTTGTTTTTCCCTTCCGGCAATCGTTGTAACACTGTCATTTTATTCTACTCCTTCGTCATCGTCGCCTGATTAAACTAAATTTCATTGTTTTGGGTTGCCGTCTTCTTTTTTTTTTCTTCGTCATCATCATCTTCTTCTTCATCCTCTTTTCCTTCTTTCCTACTATTTCTTCTCCGTCATCTTTATTTTATCCATGTGCTTGTCCTTTTCGCTTTTGCCTTTGCGTATACTAATACTTATCACTCAAATCTGTAACTTTCGACATGATTTTTAAATTATATTTAACCCATGGATGACGAATCCTAGGACACACGGTAAGAATGGGCGTGGTAATATTGACTTCATACTTCCAAAAGCATAAAACTTGGGTTTGTTTATATGCACTTGAAATGAAATTTATCTGAAAGACGATTTGCATCTGGGAGTATATATATATATATATATATATATATATATATATATATATATATATATATATATATATATATATATATATATATATATATATATTGATCTAGTAAACGACATTAATCGAGATAGTAAATGCATTACTGATAATCTTTGTATGAGCAATAGAGAGAAAAGGAAGCATACATTTTGCTTAAGGACCATGAACATAAATTAAATAACAAACCACAGACTAAACTTATAAACCCTACAAGTCCAGAAATAGGATAAATCAGTAAAAAAAAAATCCTGGAAAGAATAAACTAACAAATTAAAAATGCCTACAACTAAAAGCAAATGAACCAACGCTAATGGCGCTATAAAATGGTTCACTAATATTCCGATTAAAATAGATCTAGATCAGTTGCATTTGCTGAATCCTAAGGGCCCATTGAAAAATCGAATGTATCCGGCTTGGTTCTTTTTGGTGCATTGTTGGTTTTGACTACCAAGGACAGCTTTTCTAAACTTTTAAATAATGTCGATTTCATTTGGCTAGATATCGGAGGGGAGGGGTGCAAATTCTAAAGATTCATCAAATTAAGTAACGCCCACTTCCCCCTAAATAACAGCTTACAGAAAACCGGTTACTGTTGCAGTGAAACATAGAAAGAATAATTAAAAAAAAACATAACATAAGAATACTTAACAACAACAATAATCACAATAATAACGGTAACACAAAAAATATAACTGCACGAATGAATAAGAATGTCCACTTAAACAATAATGCCTACAGACTTAAGTAGTCTATGAAGCTAAAATCGCTACTATAGAAAACACTAATAAAAACTAGTAATGCATTGGACTGGCTGGAACCTTATTTAAAGGCCGATTTAGAGTTTTTAAATGGTCCTTTAATAATCCCAATCACCCCAACAAAACCTCACTAAATACCCACTACCTAATCATTACATCTATTATTAACTGTGAGATTCTTAAATGTTTAGTACTTGTAAATTTTTAAACTCCTCCTGTTTCCTATGTCTACACGAAAAATATATTTATTAATTTCAAAGACAGAGATAGATTATTAAAAGTGAAGTGAAATGTCAATTATTTGTAGAAACTAAAAATTCCACCTCTTCAGCAACTTCACACCTTACTAAAGCAACCTCTTCCGTAACTTCACACCCTACTAAAGCAACCTCTTCAGCAACTTCACACCTTACTAAAGCAACTTCTTCAGCAACCTCACACCTTACTAAAGCAACTTCTTCAGCAACTTCACACCCTACTAAAGCAACCTCTTCAGCAAATTCACATCTTACTAAAGTAACCTCTTCAGCAACTTCACACCCTACTAAAGTTCATCAAATATAACTCCCTCAATTTAATAATTGCGCACTTTAAAACAATTACCTACCTATT
This sequence comes from Euprymna scolopes, assembly GCF_053919585.1. Lineage (NCBI taxonomy): Eukaryota > Metazoa > Mollusca > Cephalopoda > Sepiida > Sepiolidae > Euprymna > Euprymna scolopes. The sequence continues at coordinate 86,701,481 of NC_136489.1, forward strand.
GTAACTTATTACTTCAACAAAAAACTTCTTCACGTCCCTTATATCGTTCTATATGCATTTATTCATATTGTATTATAAACTACTTTAAATCATCTCTATTGCTATGTAATCCTCACTAAACTACACATCATTTATAATATTATTTTAATCTTTTAGTTTGGAGATTCCCCTGTTTTCCTTATACCTTAATCTGACACTTACTTATTGAAAAATTCTTAAAGATTTAGTAACTCTTAATCTTTTCTAAATTTATACGAAATTTTCTTTATTAATAATTTCAGAGATTAAAAGAAATTATAAAACCTTTGGAGCTGAAACATTAACTATTTGCAAACATTACAATTCTACCTACTTAACAATTTAAAACTCTTCAAAAGTTCACCTAATATAACTCTCTTAATTTAAGAATTACATTAATCATTACATTTAGCTCATGACTACCAAAAAAAGGGGTGCAATCATTTACCTGCCAATCATTAATTGCTCCTACATCCGCATTTTTATATATTTTATATCGGTTTATACTGTTCCATATCACATTACTCATATCATTTTGTAATCAAACATCCACATTTCTAATCATTTGTATAGCTTTGTAATTCATATTAAACTCCACGCCATTTTATAGTGTCACTTTTATTTTTTTTTATACTTTTTAGTTAGTTTGTACAAATATTGCCACTTTTTTAGTCTTTGTCTGAAAATCTCAAGCCTATCAATTTTTGAAACATAATTTTTTCACATCAAATACTGACCCAACAAAATCCCCCTTTTATAAATTTTCAACTCCCAAGATTTTCTTATTTGGCCTAATTATAAACCCTATATTCTTCTAACTATTCGTAATTGTTACTTGCATCACGTAATTGTCGCAAACCAAATACAAATAATATATATATATATATATATATATATATATATATATAATGGGACGTATATAAAATGTAATTAATTAGACGTATGTTAACTACCTACAATATCATTACTTTCCTACTCAAAATTTCAATAGCATTTTATATGAGTTATATAGGACTTATGTTAAAAGGCAATCAACTAGACGCAGGTTTATATTGCAGCTATGAACAATATCTCCGAAAAAATGTTCACTTATTCACTTTATATAAACCCCTCCCACCTCAAACAACATCTGCTCTGTTGAAGCGTTTAACTTATTTTAATATACAAAAATAATTATTCGCGTACGTTATTTGTGCTTAGCAAACACATAAGGAATCCAGTTATTTTTTGCAAAAGGCAAAGAGAGTAAAAAAAAACTAAAAGTTTCCCCATACGAATTCGCTAGATATTTAAAAGCGACGGATTTTATTTTTGGGACGTAAAAACGCGTGCAAATAAAAAAATGTTTATCAAGCGTTATTTCGTTGGATTTTTTCTAGTAAGACTAGAAATATAGCATTCAACAAATTAAGTTACAAAAGGACTGCTAAACTGTTGTTCTTCAAACAAAAGAATTGGGAAAGAAAACTTGGTTGATTTTTTTTACTAACGAATATTTATTTAATACAAGCGTAAATTGTAAACTGAATTCGTATGATGCATGCGAAATTTAAAAATTCACTGTTGGAATTGTTCCAATTCCAGGCAGAGCAAAATCTCGCGTTGCAAAAGCAGCAAATTCAACAAGTAGCAAGAGAATAAAGATTTAAACAAGCATTTGAAGAAAAAATGCTTTAACAATAGAAAAACTTCGAGGAAATATTGATGAAAACACAGAAGGAACAACGAAAAATTCTGGAGGCGACACAGTTTACTAAAACGGACGATAATCATAACGCATTTTCTCAAACAGCTGTGTGGGCTGGTATTAAAAATTTCAATTATAATCCAGAAGAGAATCTCACTTTCGTCCAGTACTATAGACGATATGAGGATATTTTTATATCGGATTGTGGTACCTTGTCAGACGCGAAAAAAGTTATGCTTTTGAAAAGTTCGTGGATTTTATTCTCACAAAAAAGGCCAGTGAGTTGAGCTTCCAATAAACAGTTACTCTATTTACAGGACTGTTTCCAGCAAAAACGTCTCTTTTCCATAGGCGATATAAATGTATGAATGTTACTAGAAGAGAGGAAGACGACTAAACTACTTATGCAAGTATAGTGAACAAGCATTGCGACGATTTTAACTGGAGGTATTATCAGCAGATAATTTTAAACGTTTAATATTTTTGTAAGGGCTGGTTTTAAATAAAGACGCTGAAATCAGGCGTCGTGTTGTAAATAAACTCAAAAACGAACCGAATTTAAAACTACAAAACTTAGCGAAAGATTGTGAACGGTTTATTGCGTTGAAACAATACAGTCGTTACATAGAGGAAAGCGGAGTGTCAGATATTAAAAAGATCCATCAAAAGTAAAATTCGACTTCGAAAAATAACCAGAGTAAGAAACAGGGAAAAGGTCCACCTGAACCATGTTGGAGGTGTGGAAATAAACATTGGTACAATGAGTGTCCCTACAAATTCATACAATGTGACAACTGCCGCCAGAAAGGGCATAAGCATCGCCTTGTGGAAAAAAATCTGGTCGAAAGAAATCCATTAAACTTACGAAAATTGGACCTTAGGAACAAAATATCCGGAAATATGTACAGATCAAAATGTTTAAAAAGAGAGTAAGGCTACAGCTTGATAGTGGGTCTGACATTTCCATTATTAATGTACAGACATGAAAGAGGCTTGGGAGACCCACTATGATTAAATCACATAAAACGGCGAGAAGCGTCAATGGCGAAAAAATTACCTTCGAAGGAGAATTATTGACGAATATATTTTTCGAGAATAGGGCCGAAAAAGCAACATTTTTTGTCATGTGAAAATCAAACAACCTCTTTGGAACTGATCTGTTTGAAAAGTTTAAACTATGGGATCTGCCTTTAAGTTTATTTTGCCAAAAGGTTGAGGATTCGAATGTGGATGTAGAAAAAGTTAAGATGGAGTTAAAAGAGAATTTCCCAGACGTATTTTCAGGCGGTTTGGGAAGGTGTACAAAAATGGTAGCAAAATTTGACGTAAAAGTAAATGAAAAAAACAATGTTCAGAAAGAAAAGAAATGTCCCATACGCCGCTATAGAACAGATAGACGGTTAATTAGAAAGACCCGGAAACATGAGTGTTATCGGAAAAATTGATCACACTGAGTGGGCTGCACCAACGGTTTACATCAAAAAGAAGAGTAAGGACATTCGGGTTTTCGCCGACTTCTCTACAGGCTTAAATAATGCATTACAAGATCACCATTATCCTCTTCCGAGCCCTGAAAAGATATTTGCGAAACTGAGTGGAGGGAAATATTTTTCTAAAATCGACCTCAGTGACGCGTACTTACAAGTTCCAGTCGATGAGGAGTGTTCAAAGCTGCTATGTATTAATACCCATAAGAGATTTTACAAGTTTTACAGACTTCTTTTGGGGGTCAAAGTCTCACCTGCGATTTTTCAGCAAATTATGGATATTAAATGGGTTGGATTTCGTAGTAGGGTACCTGGACGATGTGTTAATAAAAAGCGCTAGCAAAGAACAACACAAAGCTCATGTAAACCAATTATTCAAAAGGATCCAAGATTATGGATTTAAATTAAAACAGGAAAAATGTACATATTTCATGGAGAAAATAATATACTTGGGCCATATCATCGATAAACATGGAATAAGGCCGGATCCAGACAGATCGAGTGCAATAAAGAATATGCCTGCTCCAGAAAATATTGCGTCTTTACAAAGTTTCTTAGGTTTGGCAAATTACTACAATGTATTTGTGTCAAATATGCATAAACTAAGGTCGCTGTTAAATGAACTGTTAAGGAAAGACCAAAAAATTGGTCTAGACGCAAGAGTGCGAAGAAGCATTTCAGAAAATTAAAGAGACTTTAACGTCTGACTTGTTTCTGGCACATTATAATCCCAAGCGTGAAATCATAGTTGCAAGCGATGCCAGATCCTATGGCATAGGAGCATGCATTTTACACAAAATGGATGATGGAAAAGTGAAACCCATAGCACATTCATCCCGATCACTTTTCCAGCCGAAAAGAATTACTCACAAACTGAAAAAGAGGAGCTAAGCATTATATTCGCGGTAAAGAAATTTCATCGTTTCTTGCACGGTAGGAAATTTCTGCTACAAACAGACCACAAACCATTATACATGATTTTCGGATCGAAAAAGGAACTACCACAACATACGGCGAATAGACTCCAAAGATGGTGGTACTGAATTACAATGTTCAAATGGAATATGTACCATCTAAAAAATTTGGTCATGCAGACGGGCTATCGAGGTTAATACTTAAGCAGGCAAAGCCATTGGAGGATATGGGAATAGCAGCCATTCAAGCAGAAGTTGAAGTAAAAAATACGTTATGTGACACAATAAGATAACTTCCAGTAACGCTTGATGAGATTAAGAGTAAGGAAGAGGTGGGCGAATTTTTTATACGCACGGAAGAAATGATCAACAATAACGAACTGGACGAAGTAATTTATTCAATTTGCGATAACGTTCTGTTATATAGTGAAAGGGTCGTAATTCCTGCGACATTTCAGAAAAGAATGCTCAACTAATTCCGTGTAGGACATTCAGGTATATCAAGAATGAAAAGCCTTATGCGCTCTTTCCTTTATTGGCCAAACATGGATAAGTCTATAGAAGGAAAAAAGGGAGTGTAAAGGATGCGTATTAGCTCTGAACGCTCCTCCGACTCAATTCGCATAGTGGGCAAAACGGGACCGACCTTGGTCTAGGAATCATTTTGATTTTGCAGGACCGCTAGATGGGTTCTACTATCTCATTGTTGAAGGCAGCCTATCTAAATGGCCGGAAGTATTAAAATGTAAGAATCCCACATCCGAGATATCTATCAACTTCCTGTATGAACTATTCGCTAGGTTGGGAGTAGTAGACTGCATTGTTACAGACAATGAAACGCAATTTATGTCTACCGAATTTAAACATTTTTACGAGGATCATCTCATACATTTTTACGAGGATCATGGCATATAACCATTCCGCCATACCACCCAAGAAGTAATGGACAAGCAGAGAAATTAGTTGACAAATTCAAGAGAGCTCTAAAAAAATCTAGTAGGTCGCCGACGGATAAGTCAATCCAACAGTTTTTACAAGTCACTTCGAATGCAAACATCGAAATGTCGAAGACAACTGCTGAGGTTATGTTCGGACGCAAGGTTCGATCGATTTTTCACAAGTTGTTACCAAACCAGGATAAGACAAATCTCAAAACAAAACGATAATAAAAAAACGGTATGAAGTTGGCGAAAGAGTCTTCTACAAGATTCACAAAAATAATAAGACTTTCTGAGAGGCCGGCATTGTTGAGAAACAAATAGGCAACATGGTCTACATGATTAAGGGACCAGACCGTGCACAAACGTCACACGAACCAAATTCGGAAAAGATACTCGAACAGTGAAGTGACCAGATCGCCCGAGGAGGACATCATGGACACAGTGTTTGATACTTTTCAGGTACCCATACCAGAGACAGTTCCGGAGAACAGAAGTTCAAACAGAAAATGGAAATCAACAGCATTGATTACGGTGAACCCAAAACAAAAACGTTATTAATCCCAGACGGGATATTTTCAAGGGGGGTATTATACTAGCCTCCCTTGAACAGAGGAATTTACACCGATTAGCACTGTAAATAGCGCTAGTAATTCCAATACCAATGAGAGAGATGCGACTGCACTTCAACTGCTATCCGAGTGCCCAGCAGATATACACGCTTTCCTATCTTTGTACATTCTTGTTCCTTATCCGAATCTCGATGTGATTGTTCTTATTTTCACTGTTGTTCCACGACACAACAATATATATATATGTGTGTGTGTGTGTGTGTGTGTGTGTGTGTGTGTGTGTGTGTGTGTGTGTGTGTGTGTGTGTGTGTGTGTGTGTGTGTGTGCGTTTCGATTTTTTTCTGGAGGAAGGGTTAAACATTTTTAATTATTAACTGAATTTACTAAGCTGAGTGGTAACAACTGACCGGACTCTATACAAAGATCGGTACATGGAAGCAAAAAAGATTGTGATGATAAGCGACTAAACTAATACTTTCGAAGTCTATGCTTGCGGAGCGACATAGATCGAAGAAATCGTGAAAATTCTAACTTTACATTAAATATAAGATATATAAAATGTGTGGTATGATCAATAATATTATTATAGCACTTACTTTCATTCACCCGAAATAAATACATATAAAATGGCAATAATCAGTTCGTTAAAAAGAGTTTTGTTTTGTCTGAAAAATGCAAGGGGCAAGTGTTTTTTTTGTATGATTAAAATGTACTTTCCTATGGCATTTGTCCAATTATTTCACATGGATTAGTTCAATGTTGGCAGATAGTCAAAAACAGCGTCTGCAAAATATCCAAACTATATAAACCATTAGAATATTATAATGGAGCATTATTGTTGTATGTTCGTTGATTATTGAGAGGCTAAACAAATTGCACTAGATTTTGATGTAAGACTATTGACATCTCAAGTTTTTCATTCGTGGGTAAGCTACATTTGATACTATTAAAACTGTTGCTACTACAAACAATCGGTAAGGTGTTATAGCTATACAACTATTCGGTGGAATGGATTATTATATTTGGTATGAAGAAACTTAGAATATTATGTATTTCACAATAAAATATTACACCATTATTATTGATACTGCCATGATTTTAGTAATAAAAAGCAAAGTATGCGCACAGGCTACAGAAAAACACAATACAATATTTTCCAACAACCATATAAGAATGTTATTTGATTTGTTACGCTATCCATAACCATTAATTAGAGTGTTCTTTAATTATTACATCTATAAATAATAATGAACATTAAAAACATTCGTAATTTTATAACAAAATATGAACATCCTCTTTGCAATGTATACGTAGGGACGATGATCATTTGTGTTTTTAAATTTGGAAGGGTATGAGTAATTTAAATTGTAGTTCCTATTCTCAAACACAAAACAAAAAAGCTATAATTTTTTTAATAACTCAAATTCTGTAGGTATTATTTCCATACAAACCTGTGTTTTACTAGAAATTTAAACCTAATCTTTGTGTAAAATAAGTCTCTGAATAAGAATCACAAAAATATTACCTTTAATTAATATGAAAAAAATTGATAATAGATGTATGTATAAAAATGGATATTGTCTGTATGTCATATCAAAGAACTGGCATTCTTTAATAAAATTTCGTTTCTATGGTAACTGTTCATACTTCTTGTGTGACGATATGATTAAATTAGACACAGTTTCTTAGTAAACTGACGAGTAAAAACGCAAGTGCGCGAGGCGAACTACTGCTACTATTATGAATATTCATTCTTTCTCTCTCCTATGTATATAAACGAATAATCGACAGTATTACATATTATTAAGTGTAACAATACGTAGAAACTAATACGTAATAATTATTAAGTATGAGTTTTAAACAAAACATTGTGGGAAAAGTCATGATTTTTTTGTATATTATGACAATCAAAATGGAGCCTTGATAAACTCTCACACTCTCACAGTTTATGTATCGGTGATAAATAATACAATATATATATATATATATATATATATATATATATATATATATATATATATATATACAAAAAATCATGACTTTTCCCACAATGTTTTGTTTAAAACTCATACTTAATAATTATTACGTATTCGTTTCTACGTATTATTACACTTAATAATATGTAATATTGTCAATTATTCGTTTATATACATAGGATAGAGAATGAATGAGAGAGAGAGTGAGAGGGAGAGAGAGAGGTGGAGAGAGAGATATGGGGTACCGATGAGTTGTGCTTATTATTTGCGAGAAAAACAGCATCAACGGAATGCACAATAAAGAATCATCACCATTGAACTCACTGTAGAACGGATAACCATACGAAATAGATTTTAAAACATCATCTTTTTTCATCCTGACGCCGAAGAAATAAACGCAGGATTTAATTTTCTTCTTATTTCTTTTTGCCATATCAGCCTAATTATTTATTTTGTGTTGTTTCTATTTCCGTCGGTAGTCTTGGCATGGATTCCTAGTCACTTCGTTAAGGATCCCTAGTCACTTCATTAAGGGAAATCTAGTGGCTTACACACTTGCAAAAGAAGTTATTAAAATGACAATAACAACTCTTAAACTTCTATTTACCTATTACAAAACCAAAATTAAACCGTACATAAGAAGGAAATAGCCAAATTACAAACTTTATAAACATCAATCCACAATTAAACCGAAAGTCAGAGAAGCACTACCTAATCGAATAGATATTATATTAAGCAGAATCAGAACTGTAATGCATACTACATGCGTAGCTGCCAAAGACAGAAAGTGCCATAGCATGTCTGTTGTAATCAACTACTCCCGTGCAATCACATACTGGTCGACTGCAAAAATATATGGATACTAGCATTTCAGCCCAGTGTTGCCCGGGTGTTTGGATGTATATGTTGAGCAAAAAAAAATGTGGTAGTAGGAATGCAGGCTCGAACCCGTAACGCGGAGGAAGAAAAGAACGGGGAAAAAACCTGACGTCTTTACTGTTACGACCAGCGCCCAAACTGTATGTGACATGTGTTTTAATTAAAGCTAGACAATCGAAAGGAGATGATGACTTTCAAAAATATCGGCGAAAAAAGCGATCCCCCCTGTAGAAAAGCGCCCAGTTTAAGATGAAGATATTAATGTGTTTAGCTAATTTTTCGATATTTGTCGTCTGAAAGGTCGGACTTCAAAACGATACTGATCCGTCGCCTATGTCGAAAGTTTTAGGAAGGCATGCAAACATACATACATAATACATGCATACATACATACATTTATATATTGGTAGCTAAAAATTTTCGACGTAAACTGATTCAAAAGCTTGCCCTATCTCTGAATACCCTTTATGTAAAAGTTCAAATTTTTAGACCAGAAATTGTCTGAGTAATTTGGTAGAGACCTCATAGGTTAATTTTTTTAACTTTGACCCCTATTATGACCACTTAACATTTATTTTTTGGTCTCAAACCAAGTTATTAAGTTAGGTCCATGTCCAAGGAACCTATATCTAAAATTTCAAGTGTTTAGACCCAAAATTGTCAGAGGAGTTTGTGTAGTGTTCTCTAAGGTCAAATCGTTTAACTTTGATCCCTTAACAGCCAAATTTGTGGCCGAAAACCAGTCACATAAATTTTCCCAAATCTCAATACTATGTATATCAAATTTCGAGTATGTAGACTGGAAATTGACAGAGTTATTGCGTAGAGAAATGTGCACACACACACATACAGACCCATAGACACAGAGACAGACACGTTCACTTTTATAGATATACTTGCATGGGTGCCCGGCGTTGTCCGGGTATTTGGAGGTGTATGTTAAGAGAAAAAAAAGCAGCCAATTTTTTTAACTTTGACCCCTATTATAACCCCTTAAAATTTATTGTTTTGGGATCCATGTCCAAGGAACCCATATCTAAAATGTTAAGTGTTTAGACCCAAAATTGTCGGAGGAGTTTGGTAGAGTTTTCAAATGTAAAATCGTTGCATTTTTCCCTATTAATCGCACAATTTCTGGCCGAAAACCGATCACATCGATTTTCCCAAATCTCAGTACCCTGTATATCAAATTTCGAGTCTGTAGACTTAAAATTGACAGAGTTATTGCGTAGGGAAATGTACACACACAGACAGACACACGGATACAGAGACAAACAGATACACAGACACGTTCACTTTTATAGATATATAGAATAGATTTGCAAGAAAAAGTATCACGCAACAACACTTGCACAGCTATTCAAATAAATACCTACCACAATTTTCAACTCTTATAGAACAAGCAATTATAGAACAAGCAATCATAAAACAAGCAATTATAGAATAAGCAATTATAGAACAAGTAATTATAGAACAAGCAATTATAGAACAAGCAATCATAAAACAAGCAATTATAGAACAAGCAATTATAGATCAAGTAATTATAGAACAAGCAATCATAAAACAAGCAATTACTACAATTCAGCTCATACGTTTCCTCTTATCACTTTTGATCGTGCAAAGCCAAAAATAGAAACAACAGTTTTATTCCAGAAAGAAACCGAACCAAATAAATGTTTGAAGGTATAAGGAATTCTAGGTATGTCAACTTTTGCAAAAGTTGTCACTTCTTGCATTGAATGGGGGGGGGGAATATTGCAAAACAAAACAACCATGGAAAACGCATCATTCTATAAGAAATAACACATTTCCTAAAACATGTTAAACGCCTCAATGAAACAAAAAGTTATAAAACATTATCAACTAATAAAAAACAATCTTTTCTTTGTATTAAATAATACTCAGAAGTTAAAATTCCGTTAAACATTAAACTCACTCACTCACTTCATTTCTTCTCTTACCTTCTTTTTTATATGTGATCATATTCTATTGTAGTTTTCGTTAATTCTACTTCAGACTATAAATTACAATAACAATAAAATACTTATAACCTCGTCGGCGCCATCTATTTTGCTTTATCTTTCTGTCTATTTCATTTTAATCATTCCTCTTAAGTTTTTCTTTCTCATTCATTTTATTTTCCTCTTCCCTTTTTAATCTAGTTCTTGTTAAAACAGGAGACAAGTGATAATATCTCTTAATTCAAAACGCTTTATTCGTAATTCCTTTTTTTTTTTTAATGTTTATGAATCGTTTTTTTCTCATCAATCATTGTTTCTTCTTATTCACCCACGTGTGAAGCACGCACTAAAATCAATCGTATCCAGGCGCCACACACAGATTAATCGTAAATTCAATCTTCTAGCGCAGCCATTGCTGTTTCTTTTCTTCGTGCCAGTTAAGTACTCTTTTTAATCCCATCGTTTACCGTATTCTAAATTCACTCTATTTCCACCATTTATTTTACGCATCTCCTTCTAATTTTTTTTATGGTGTGCCTTTCTTTAATCTCTGTTACTCAATTCTGATTTCCCTCCATTACTAAGAAGTAATAACCGCGAAACATGAACCCTTAGATCAATTTCTATTTCATAAAAGGCCCCGTAAAGACACAGGTTTACCAGGGTTTCTTAGTATATAAATTGAACAAAACACACGCATTTACATCAATGTTTGCCTTTGGCAGTCCAATTCCTCAATTTTTTACATAGAATCTTTTTATGGTGATTCCGGTAC
>NC_136489.1:86715187-86767687 GCF_053919585.1 Euprymna scolopes
TATCTGAGAGTACATCTTTCAAACTCCTTGGTCTAAGGTTCACAGGAAACATGAGTTGGAACAATTACATTGAAGGCATTGCCAGGGCCGCTGCAAGAAAGGTGGGCTCTCTCTACCGTGCTATACAACTATTAACACCTGAAAGTATCCTGTACCTCTATAAGGCCAGCATTCGCCCATGTATGAAATATTGCTGTCACATTTGGGCTGGTGCATCTGCTACTAGTCTCTCGCTCCTTGACTCTCAAAAGAGAGTCGCAAACCTGATAGGCCCTCAACTGTCATTCAAGATTCAGCCTCTGTCCCATCGATGAAATGTTGCATCCCTCTGCATTTTCTACAAGTATTTTAGTGATGAATGTTCTGACGAACTGCAATCACTTGTGCCCCCACGACGTGAGCACCCTCGACAAACTGACAGGCTGCTAAATCCCATCCCCACACTGTAGAGATCCCTAGATGTAAAAGATCTTTCTACTCCAATAGTTTCTTCCCCAGAACCGCTAGACTTTGGAATTCCATTCCAGGTCCCTGCTTCCCCAACAGTACTGACGTGCAGAAGTTCAAGTGTAATGTGAACCGATATCTTGCTGCCCAAATCCCTACATAGTACTCCAGTAGTTGTTGCCCCTGATAGTAGCCCCCTACACCAATGTGGCAATTTGCCTTGTTTGGGGTGAAAATGTTAAAATATATATATATATATATATATATATATATATATATATATATATATATATATATATATATATATATATATATATATACAAGTTAGAAGAGTATTTACTCCAAGGCATGAAAAGTGTTAAACAAAATGTTTTTACTATAGGTTTTAAAAATAAATGTACAAGAGTCAATTTGAAATGTATTTATCTTCAAATTGTACTTTTATAAAATTTACAAAGTATGGTATAAAAATGTAATACCTTACTTCGTAAAATGTATAAAAGTGCACTTTGAAGATAAATAATTTTCAAATTTAATCTTGTACCTTTATTTTAAAGCCTATAGTAAAAACATATTGTTTAACAATTTTAATGCATTGGATGAAATGCTTTTCTAACTTGTATCGTATCTTTTTAAGATTATATTTTATTTAATTTATTAATTTGGATTTTAAAAAAGATGAATGTGTTTTTGCATGTATTTATAAACACTCTCCGCCTCTCTACTTCAGATTGTATTTCTCCTGACACCACAACTCATTTTTGCTGAGCTTTGTTAGTTACCTTCGCGCCGTGGCTGTCATTGTTTGTTGGTTTGCTGTGTGTTGCTGTGGTTCTTCAGTGAAACGCTTCGTCGCCCACGACGAGACCCCCCGTCTCCTACACAAGATACTCTTACAATGCATATGAAAGATATGTTAGGTTTTACATGAAAAATAATACTAGGAAAAAGATTAAAATATAATTTAGAAACTTTCCTTATTTCTCACCTGATATGTAATAACATATTGTCTTCAACAAATATCGATTGTTGTTAGTGATTTTCAAAAAATTTTAAATTGTTTTCAATTATGTATAAAAAAAAATGATATTATATTAAATTTTTATGAATGTGTTTCATTTTTTACTACATATTTCATTGCTATGTAATTTGAAAACCGCAGTCGATTAAATCCTTTAGAATCATGTCTTTCAATATGAGAATCTGCAACGCAGATAACGTAGCCAAGTCAATGTTCTATTCAATTACTTTACAGAATAAAGATGGTGCGTTTGATATTATAACGAACTTATATTTCGAATCCTATTCTCCATGGAAATCTATAATATAAATCTATAATATAAATCTCACTTGTCTGTTTACATGTATGTTTGTATGTCAGGTCATGTCATGTGCTACTGGTACCATGTAACCCAGTACTACCTGCCTCATGGTCAGGTCACCGGCAACTAAACTGGTTCCCCACCAGACTTGTTTGGTGAGGAGGGCGGCTAGTCTTCCTGAAGGATTAAAGACAAGACCTTCCAAAGGGCGAATGAACTCTTTTTCCGGGTCAACAGCCAACTAGCACCGTGTATATTTGTGTGTGTGTGTATATGTGTATTGGGGTGGAGAGAGCCCCCGTAAGCCGTGGTGAAGGCAACCTTTCTAGGAGAAGCAAATCTCTGATTTAAAACACCATAAAGCTGAAGATCATTACCCGCATTAAGCTGGTCTGCAGTTTAATTTGTTGCTGGCTATCTTGCTCTTGCTTGTTGCTGGATCTCAACATTTTGAACCGAGAGAGAGACTTAGCTGTCGTACAAAGCTAAGATTCTGTAACATCATATTTGTATAGATACTCCCTCAGGCATTTGGGCTCATGGATTTTAAATGTTTGAGGGAGCGGCACTCGTCTGACAAGACGTTGCAATCAATCATCATGTATGTATGTATGTATGATGTATAATGTATACAAGAAATGACTAAAGACATTAATTCCTTCACCCTCAACTGGGCAGTTGTCTACAAAGAAGGGGTCTCTTTTTGCCGATATTTTCGAAAGTCATCCCCTATTTTCGATTGACTAGCCTTAATTCAAACCTTCGTCATTTCCGGTTTGGCAATGGACGAAACAGCAAAAACGTCACGTTTTTTCACGTTCTTTTCCTCCTTCACGGTACGAGTTCGAGCCTGCCTGCATACTATCATTTTTTTCCTCAATGCATACCTCCAAACACCCGGGCAACACTGAGCACGCAAGCTTAATAAAATATAAGACGCGTCTTATGTTTAAATCGCTACATAGCAGTAGTCGTAGTAGTAGTGTTAAGGAATATATATATAGAGAGAGAGAGAGAGGAAGAGGTGAGTTATAGTGTAGACACGTTGACCGGAAGTCAAGATCAGCTGAATGGATTGCGTGCGAGTCATGTGATCAGGTTAGCTGAATCGTTGAGATTTGATTTGGACACAGAAGAGAATGGACGGCTTCCCGTTGTCTCCTCCTCTTCACTGGGGGGGGGGACGAACGCTGACGTGTGTAGAAGAAGAACCCAGACAGGCCGATTTCACTTTCCACCTTCTGCAAGACATCTGGGAAAAGTGAAATAAAATATAGAACCAATTCCTTGTCTTGGAGTGATTGAATCTTCATCCAAAAACAGGTATCAAGTCTCCCTCCAGGACGAGAAATTCCAGATGGCCCAACATCGAAGAAGCAGAGGTAGGTTCTGAAAATACATGTCACTCACACACGATTCCCTTTATTATACAACATAAATATATAAGATAATCAAACACTCAACTCTTTATTATAGATATAATATAACAGTAGTAGTAGAAATTTTAAGAGTTAACTAATAATTGTACTGTGGTAAATATTCCCGTTTTTGCTGCAGTGTCTGTTTCCAAATTCCCTTTCTGTGACGTTCTATTTTTTTTATATTTTACCAAAAATAAAAACGGTTTTTATCGTAATGAAAGCAAAAACACTAAAATATTAAAATTCATCCGAAATGCAATTTTACTTGGAACACAGGGCAAATAAGGTTTACTTTCAGCAGCCTCATGTTCATTCGCCATTATTTGCCTTTTAGTCCTCACACATGAACGATGAAGTTTCATTATGATGTTTTTTTTTATTTAAGCGGGTGGTATGTGAATGTGTTCAAGTTTCTAAGATTATTAATCATCATTCAACTATCGATATATCCATTGCAAAGTACTTGTTTGTATCTATGTGTCCGTGTCTTTGTGAAAATATTTAACCGATAAACTCTTTAACTACTGGTCACATAATGTAACAGCGCACAGACGCGTGTGTGGCAGCAGCAGCTGTATGCAAATGACCAAGCGGTGTATGAAGGAGAAGGAAAGAAAAAGTCCTAATTTTTACTTTTTGCAACTATTTTGATCATTTAGAAACTATTTAAACGGGGTGAAGACCCAAAAAGCGGTCCAAAATAGATGCTATCATTTGACCCGCCCTGTGCCTCTCTGTGACCTTCCCTCTTTGATGAGATACAGATTGAAAAAATGGAAACACACAGATATTAAAACGTAGTGAATTTTATAAATGGAGTTAACATTTTCTTCCTTTCATCAGCACTTGTATGACATAATAGAATCTTGTAAACACTTAAATAGAAAAATTTATTGAAGAGAAAATTCTTTCTTGTCGTTAGGATATAATTGGACAGATATTGTGCAACGTTCTAAGATTACACCAAAAGCGTAGATTTTTTTTCGACGTCTGTATGTTAAAATGAAATTATGAGGTAATAAATCTGGAGGAAATACAATAGTGAACAATATTCATATGTTTCACTGCGTTTGGCATGTGATGTTATAATTCTGTATGAGAAACAAAGGAAATCCATTGAAGTAAAATAAATATTAGTTTCGTCTGAATGGAAAAACAGTGATAAGAAAAAGCAAACATCCTATTTACTTGTCTCAGTTTGTTTTGAGAGAAGGCGGTGTAACGCCCACAGTTTAATTAAATTGTAAAATAAAACTGTATATGCTTCGTTTACGTGGGTATAAACGCCTTCTAAACTTCCTAGTAGGAAATATAATTACAATAAAAATATAATTTTCCTGTTTCACTATGTATATTTAAATTAGTCTAATGCCTACACAGGAAACCAAGTGAAACCAGGTAAACTTAATTTAACTTCCTGATATTAAATTACGCGTTAAGTGTTTTAGTTTGTCTTGTTAAAAATATGTATAACGCCCACAGATAAAATCAATTTGAAGGTAAATCCTGGTATGCTTCATCGACGTTTGTATGCGATGTTACACACTTGTTATAACTTGCACGTGGCGAATATAATGACAAGAAAATCATATTATTTTTCCAGGTTTACTTTTCACTTTATTCCGTCAGTGCGCGTTATATTTACTTTTCTGCCCACTTGTCAGGCAACATAATATGTTTTAGCATCACTTTATTGACCGAAATGGCGTTTAAAAAAGCGTGCATCATTGCATACCAAGACAGGCGAAGCATATCAAGCTTAATCATATTTTCATCTGTTCCGGAGAAAATATATATATCTATATATTCATACCGTAGTACCTTTAACGTACGTACGTGTGTCACGGTTTCCAGATTACCCATTATTAGATCGAGATATCTTATTTATTAAAAAGAAGGATAGAACATTACAGAAGTATATAGATACGCCTATTTAACGTCCATATTATGTTATCGCATTCTATCATCTTTATTAATTAATTAATAGGATCTCCAGAACACCGAAGACGCAATGTAAGAAAAATTAAATTTAAATAACTGATGTCGCTTCTGTGGCTGTATGTGAAATTTAAATATAACTTCTGGGTTTTCTGGCTGGAATCCCAAGCTAGTATCTCTGATATGTTCTGTTTTCCTTTATATATATATATATATATATATATATATATATATATATATATATATATATATATATATAACTGTTATATAACCGTGTCTGTGTATGTCCTGCTTTACAGGTGTGTAGGTGTGTTCTAATGTTCTTTTTTGTGACCGTCTCTTTAAACCCATCCGAGTGAATTCTTTCCCATTTCATTATATATAAAAGTTTTATATTCAGTTTATATATATACATATATATATATATATATATATATATATATATATATATATATATATATACAATCAGTGTATATAAATGCCGTCGAGCTCCTTTAAGAACCTTTTAGTTGTTTATCTACTTTGGTTTGTCTCATCAGTGTGTGCGCGCGTGTGTGTTTATACACGTCAAAAATTCACCATAGGTTTTCTCTTGTTATTTTGGTCTTCTAGATGCGGTTCTTCTCGTCACTGGTCGATGCGCTGTAAAGAACGTTCAAGACGAAAACACCACGCCGATTTTCTGGCAATTTCGTCCACCAGTGAACCCAAGGAATATCGCATTGCTGACTTAAGCTTTCTTGTGTTTCCTTCGGCGCATTTTTTCTCCGACCTTCGTGGTCTCAAAACTAACTCAAATGCGACTGTAACCCAAAATCGACTCTCTCGTTTCTCTCCTCAAAAATCCCCATGTAACTCAGACCACTTTCATTATATGGCCTATAGCATTGCAGCAAACAGATTTTTCATGCAGGAAGGTCCTCTTTCTCATCGGTTCCACTCAACACCAAAAGAAAAATCACCAAAACATAAACACAGAAACCTTCGATGCTTCTTGACCTATTGACCTCAGGATGACTACCTCGTCCACCGGATTTCCCTCCTCCGTCACAAAGCAACATTACTTCAAATCAAAGATACTATAATTCAGGAGAGGAAAAGAAGAAACGCCCTACCCATAAAATCTACAAAGATCAGCATTTTAATGCACAAGATATAGTCCAATGTACTGATTAATTCGGATTACCAAGCTCCGATAACCACAGCACTCGGCACAGATCCGGAAAAATTATTACATCCTTAACTAACCTTAACTCTCTTCAGGCGCCCAGTGGATTTGGCGCCCATTAATTTCCTGATTATAAGCTGCGCAGCGTGAATGAATCCTCCAACACCTTCACCGAGACGCTACAGAATCATGACAGAATAATCCCCCATTCATACTCACAAAATAATTTAACAGATATCTTGTTATACAATCACTCCAGCTCGTGAACCATCTAATACGTTACGTATTTCGGCTTTCATCCATTCTATTACCTCTTGATTGCGTGTCCTGGCTTTATTTTCCATACTAATGCTCGCTAATCGTGCTTGGAAATGTGTTGCTCTCCAAAAATTGTGCTATTTTGCAACTCGTTAAAGCCCACTCGATCGACTCCGCCCTCCTGTTTTGCAATGCAGGGCGACCTCTGGGCCAAAGTTAAGGCAATAACTTGCGGATGAAAAATAGCTACGAGAACAAAATCATCCCAAGTGCCCAGAACACGGAATCGGTAAAAAAAACTTTCAATTAATCTTTGACATCCAACTCGTTGACCCTTCCTATTCAAATAACCTATATTTAAATTACGTTTCTTTTTTCATTTATCAAGTAATAATTCTGCAATTTCTATTTTTTCTTTATACTTTTCTATGTTTTATTAAGTCAGCAATAGGAGAAGCCCTCCAAAACAAAATTGCAAACAATATTGCATGCATAACATTTTTTCAATACAAAGTGTATTAACCAAACACAAAATACAGTTATAAACAACACAAATCTATCTTAAACCACTGTTAAACACAACCCTTTTCCTATCAATTACCATTAAATTGTAACTTGCAAAACAAAAACAACAAAAATACACTTTCAAAGGTCTCTTATAAAAAAAGTCCAACTGGTAAAACAAATAACTTGGCTATAAAAAATAAAGTTAAACACGCGTAATTCGCCTTAAACAAGTTTTTCGTTTTCTCTCTTTTTTTCTTTCTTTCCCTGCACGCAACTCTGTCGATCAGGCCAGAACAAATCACGTGCACAACCTTTGATTCCTCTTCTGTCTTTCTTACGCGCCAGCGTTTTATAACGAAAAAGTTAAACCAAACCATGTATTCAAACTTGCTTCTCTCTTTTTTTTCTTTTTTTTCTTTCTACCCATAGTTCTTTTATGTCAAATCAAACCCTTTTTCTTTTATTTTGCTTCTGTAAACTAGTTATTATTTCTGCCTTTATTTAAATTTTAAACACTACTTTTTTCTATGAATTTAATAGCACACATCCTTTGTTTATTTCATTAGCAAAACGGACAATATTTGTTTATAGTCGGGTATATATATATATATATATATATATATATATATATATATATATATATATATATATATATATATATATATATATATATATAACTGAATGTCTGTGTATGTATGTGTGTGTATGTGTGTGTGTGGTCACGAATAGGCTCCTATATGGTAGTTAAAAAACTAATCACATATAATGATAGAATATGTATAGAGACACAGGAATGGATATATCTGATCTGGCAAAACGGTGGTTCATTAAAATTGCGAGGTCTGCGTTCGCGCCTGATTCACAAAGTATGGAAATAAAAACATTTAAATTTAAAAAAAGCATTTACAAGTGTTTGTGATATAGATTCACATAATAACACTTTGATAAGTATGTTTTAACTTATATAGGGATGGTATGATAAAATTGTGGGGTCTGCGTTCGCGCCTGGCCTCCATAGAATGGAAATAGGCACAAAGTTTAACAAGGTTTTTTAATATAGATCCACAGAATATTGTGATAAGTGTTTCAATGTGAACAGGTATGGTATAATAAATTATGGGGTTTATCTATTTTATTTTTACTTTCATCATATTTTGCATTGATTTTCATATCCCCAAATTCGAAGCTATCTCTTTACAACCTATCGTTTTCATAATCTATCATACTTTCATAAATCAGAGTTCATTTTCTCTAGACTGTTTTTGAACCCAGTCAACGACGGGTACTTTTGCTAGTATATATATATATATATATATATATATATATATATATATATATATATATATATATATATATAAGATGGCGTTTCTATATGTGCTTTGAATTCAAATATATAAATAAGTGTTTCTGTAGTGTTATTTTTCTCCGAACTTTAAATGTATCCATTTCCTTTTATGAACATATATCTTCACCAAACCTTTTTGATTCCATAGAAAAAAAAAAAGAATAAACTTCTCAACTGTTTTCCGATGAACATACACTTGCCTTTGATGAGTAGTTTGGTAGGCTTCCGCTATTACGCGAAACGCAGGTAAGACGTACTTCATAAAAATATGAATAAAATATTGTGAGTGTGAATTAAATACATTTTCTGGTTTTGAAATTCTAACTAAACACACACACACAATTTTGGGGTGTGTCTTAAGCAGGGTTGCGCAGTCGGGAGGAGTCGGAGATTTTAGCTGGAGTCGGAGTCGAATTTTTTATCCGACTTCGACTCCTTAAGGCCAATAAATTTACTTTTTTACATGGTTTTCCTGTTTGATTTTACCAGTTTATTATTTTAATTACATTTTCACACCAAACAAGGCACACTGCCACTTTGATGTAGGGGGCTAAAATCAGGGATCTAAGTTGAAGGGATACTATGTAGGGAGTTTAGCAGCAAGATGTCTGTTTACATTACACTTGAACTTCTGCATGTCATTACAGTTGAGGAACCCGGCAGAGAATTCCGGAGTCTAGTAGTTCTGGGGAGAAAGCTATTAAAGTAGAAGGCTTTCTTACATCTAGGGATCTCTACTGTATAGGTGTGGGACTTCGCTGTTTGTCGGTTTGTCGAGGGTATTTTCATTGACAAGGTACAAGATCTTGTTGTTCGCCAGAGCATCCACCATTAAAATACTTGTAAAACAAACAGAGGGATGTAACATTTCATCGATGGGACAGGGGCTGAATCTTAGATATCAGTTCAGGACCTATCAGGTTGGCGACTCTCTTTTGAACTCTGCCCAGAAGCGAGACACTAGTAGCAGATACACGAGCCCAAATGTGACAGCAGTACTCCATACATGGGCGAATGGTGTCTTTATAGAGGCACAGGATACTTTCAGGCGTAAGTAACTTTCTAGCATGGTAGAGAGAGCCCACCTTCTTCGCAGCAGCCTTGGCAATGATCTCGAGTATCTATTCTAACTCACGTTCCTTGTGAACTTCAAACCGAGAACTTTGAACGTCATAGCTATTGGTGGTTGGTAAGGTTTCATGTAATTATTAAACGAAACGAGCATTGTCTTGGCAGCATCCATTTTGTCCCCATTCCATTACAGACTGAAGGTCTTCCTCTAAGGTTTCCGCCATTGCTTTAGATGTGTACTTATTAGATTTCCCCACGTGCCTGCTATAGAGTGTGGTGTCGTCGGCAAATAGACTCATATGAAAGACAATTTTATCATTTATAAGTCATTTATAAATATCAGGAATAATAAAGGACTACGGTTCGATCCCTGAGGTATACCCGCATGTATATCATATTGTTTGGACGCACGCCAATCGAGGACAACCTGAATTCTTCTCTCATTTAAGAAGGATAAAATATGTTAAGCATTCGTCCAGTAATACCATAGAATTTTATTTTCATGAGAAGACCATTGTGACATGCCTTGTCAAAACCCTTAGATATGTATAGGGCTATTGCTATCCTCTCCTCTCCTCTGCCTTATTCAGTGCTTGGATATACGTTCAGAGATTATAGTTATAATATCTGCAGTAGAACGGGCTTGCCTAAATCCATATTGATAGCCAAACAGAAGCTTAGCAGCAATTTAAGTCATCTATATATCCGTGTCGTGTGAAAACCTATTTATATAGATCTAGTACCACCATTTCTTTTGTTTTTGTTTTTGCTTTATATTCTCTTACATACTCAAGTAATTATTATTAATATCCTATTCATTTATTTTAAAACAAGTTAGTTGCTAGAGCAGGTTGACTTTCTCACAGTACTTGAAAGATACAATTTCTTCGTTCTTTGCTTTATATTCTCTTGCATATTCAAGTAAGTAATCTCCTATTCATTTATTTTAATACAAATTAGTTGCTAGAGCAGATTGGTTCTCTTACAGTACTTTAAAGATACAATATCTTGTAAATGTAAGAGGTGTATCTATCTCCAATCTTGCGCTGATTTATGTAGAATAGAGAAAAACTTTAAAGTAAGATACACAATATCTTATTCCAGGTGGGGGCGCAGAAATTCCTGGTGTAGAAACCAGGCACATGCTTACCCCTCTCGGTGTGATGGACCCGTAAATCTTGTCAGATCATCCATCCAAAAGAAAGAAAACTCGGATAATAAAACTGAGAGAGGGAGGCCTCCCCAGTCATGGTCGACATCTTTCTTGGAGCTGTTGACTCAAACAAATTCCCGGTTTACAAATCTTACTTGCTTAAGGAGTAGATAGGCTCTTCCTATCGCCGGCTTTCACACTTCTTCTTTGTCTATTAGCCAGGCCAGAGGTACAATACCAGGGACTCACCAGAGCTACCTTGTGTTTGGCCTTGATTCTTTACTAGGACATTGAACACCGTTCCCCTATTCCTTATTTAAAATTGCTCGCTTTCCTTCAGACACTGAGAAAATTTGGTTTGCTTGCATATCACTGTGGTCACTAGACTTGTTTGGGCCGGTCTTGTCTGAAAGATTGAGAGTAACTGATCGAGAGTTTGTCTTGCTGCTGTTTCCGGTTGACAGTACCGGAGCCCTAACTCTTTGCTAACGCTTAGACCGGCTGCTCTATCATCAGTTGTATAATATTAGGATAGTTGTTGTGCCATGTCGTCCATGGCAAGGGACCCTGCTACTATATTTGGTGAGCTTGCACGAAACCAAACATTCTAGACTGGACTCAGCTATTGGGCCACTGTGTTTGTATACTTGGCGACAAAAGAGGCTCATTTTGCTTAACACTGTTCCCCTAACTTTACATTAAATAAAAATGTAATTAAATGACAACCAAAACAAATATCACGATAAAACCGAACTACCACCCAAACAAAATAAATTCGCCTCTACCCTTGAGGCTCGCTTTCACAAATATCCATGGGCGTAGAGGAAATATAGATGATGTAAAGTCTTACCTTTTAGTAAACTCCCTGTATATCTAAGCATTAAGAGAAAAAACCTTACACTCTTCAATCCCCTCTAACTATTTTAACATGACAGGATACCTCCTTCTTTGCCGTAAGGACTAGGATAGATGTATGCACGCGCTTAGAGTCTATATTCGTTGCACTCTCCCTTAAACTAGAGAGAAAAATCTTGAATCGAATGACTAGGCTTTATGTGCTTTCGATTAACATTTCATGACTGCATTAGTTACTTATATTTTCTCCACCGTTTTCTTCAAGTCAGGATTGTACCCTAATTGATCATGTCTCTGATAGTATAGATGCAGCACTCTCTTTGGAGAGTAACGCCTAAATACGTGTGTTTTTTTTTTTTTTACACAGTGATCACCACTTATCAAGGCCCGGAAGCCACTCAGGGATAAGGGTTATTGCAAGTACATCACGTTAGTGAGGAGATTTTATGAAGTGTTTAATTAGGGGGGGGCGGTTCATTAGGAATTTGTTAACATTAGACTTGAAGACATCCAAGTTGTAGTCCGGAGGGAAGCAGGCAGACGGAACAGAGTTCCACAGGCGTGCAGTTCTAAGAAAGAAGCTTTGCTCATGAAATCCGCGTTTTGATTTAGGCACAGATATAGAGTGGGGGAAATTTTTCACAGTGGATTCAGCTAGACGGGTGTTTTTCGTGAATGTTTGGCGAGGGGAGACCAGGGATTGGAGTTCAGACGAGCACCTGCCATGAAAATAACGATAAAAAAAGGATAGGCTCGCAACGTCTCTTCTATGGGAGAGGGGTTGCAGGGTAGAGAAAAGGGCATCCCCCACTAAACCACGAAGTCTATTTTGTACTCTGTCAAGGAATGATAGGCTGTTTTTGGCAGCTCCTGCCCAGATATGGCAACAGTATTCCATCCTTGGCCGTACTTGGATTTTATATAGATAGAGAATTGCATCAGTAGTGAGATATCTTCTGGAGCGGTAGAAGGATTCCACCATCTTTCCTGCGACCTTGGCAACAGACTTGATGTACGTGTTCCATTTCAGATCAGGAGTAAAGGTCAAACCCAGAAGCTTGTCAAAACACGGGGCCTCACCCAGACGAGAGCCATCCATCACAATTGATGCCAGCTGGGGATCAGAGCGTTGATGATGTAAGGATAGGAGTTTGGTTTTAGATGCATTAAAGGTAACGAGCCACATCTTCCCCCCACTGAACCACGCGCTCGAGATCAGAGGAGAGAGAATCCGAGAGAACTTTGTCATTTACAGCCTTTGATGTGTTGCCGTAGATGGTGGTGTCATCAGCATAGATGTCAACGAATGATTTAAGTATGTGTTTAGGGAGGTCATTGATGTAGATCAGGAAGAGAGTTGGGCCCAGGATCGACCCCTGAGGGACTCCAGCATTTATATTGCAGGCCTCTGATTTTTGTCCATCTACCACTACTCTTATGAGCCTATCGGAGAGAAATGATTTAATGATTGAGAAAACATTTTCAGTTATACCGTAGCTGGAAATCTTGTGAAGTAGACCCTTATGCCATACTTTGTCAAAGGCCTTTGATATGTCAAGAGCAATGGCCCTAGAAAGGAAGCCTTTGTCAAGAGATTCACTAATCCTGTGAGATATAACCGTCAGCACATCTGCGGTAGATCTTGCAGAGCGGAAACCATATTGTGTGTCACTAAGAAGGTTATTCCTGCTGGGGTGGTTGACTATTTCTCTATTTAATATTGATTCCAGTAACTTACTCATAACACAGAGAAGACTTATTGGTCTGTATTGAGAGGGAGATGACTTATCACCTGAATTCTTAAATACAGGGCAAACTGATGAGGTCTTCCAGGGGGTCGGAAAGCACTTCTCCTTAAGGCAGCGCTTAAATAGTTTCGTAAGTATGGGAGCAAGTTCTGGTTGAAGCTTTTTTAACAATATAATTGGGATGCCATCAGGGCCAGTTGCTTTACTGGAATCTCGGTTTTTTATTAGCTTGGCGACCTCATGCACGGATATTTGTATGTTACCTAGCTTGGTCTGTGTTATAGGAGGAAATATGGGGAGTTGATGGCCTTCGTCGCATAGGGTAGAATTAGCTGCAATAGTTTGGCCTTGTCTGACGCTGACGAGATAACCTCTGGTCCATTGATAATGGTTGGGATAGAACGCACACTTCTGTTCAGGATCCTATTTGTTATTTGCCAAAACTGGTGGGAACCAAGCCGCTGATCAGCTATCTTGGATTTAACAGACTGGGCATATAGCTCTCTTGCATTTTTTATTACTCTTTTACAGTGGTTGCTGGCAGTCCTGAAAGCAGCTTTAGTCTCAGTGCATCTATTTTGGTGACTTTAATGTCTACCATAAAAATTGACTCTACTTATAACTTCTCTGTAGCCCATTCCCTCACACAGACAGTAATGTTTCCAACTGGCCTACCAGATCGTGAACTTCAGCATGCTTCACTTCTACACCTATTCCTCATCACAGTACCTGAGGATTGTGTGACTAATGCCCACAGTCCACCTGGAAATGCAGACCACCTAGTGGTATCAGTTGACATTACATTTAAATCACAACCTCAAGGTAAGGAATTATTACTCAAAACAACAAGGTACTACAAAAGATGGGTATATTTGCTGGTGATACAATGCTCTATAACATGCATGAGGGAAGAACGGATGTATATAAATCTAAGACAATGGCAGAATCGTTAGAAAATGACCTCCAAACTATAGATGATAACATTTAATGCTAGTAAAATTAAGCTGTTCTCCTTTAATAATTACAAAACGCCTCTCGAACCGCCTATATCGATGAAAAATAACACCCTGCCTGAGAATTCTACCTTCAAACTCCTCGGCCTAACATTTTCAGACAATATGAACTGAACCAAATACATAGAGGACATTGCAAAGACTGCTGCAAAGATTGTGGTTCCCTCTATCGAGCTAGAGGACTACTCACACCTGAGAGTATTCTGTACCTCTACAAGGCCACCATTCGCCCATGCATGGAGTATTGTTGCCACATCTTGGCTGGTTTATTTACCATTAGCCTCTCCCTCTTGGATAAGTTACAAAAAAGAGTTGTCAATCTCATCGGTCCCACTTTATCAACTAAGCTCCAGCCCTTGTCCCATCGCCGCAACGTCACATCACTGCGCCTGTTCTACAAATATTTTAATGGAATGTGTTTTGATGATCTCGTTGCACTTGCCCCCCCTCGTCGTACATATCACCGACAAACCCACTTAGCAATAAGATCTCATCCCTTCACTGTTAAGGTCCCTAGATGCCAGAAAGCTTTCTATTGTAATAGTCTCTTCACCCGAACAGCTAGACTTTCGAATTTCCTTCCTGCTATCTGCTTTCCCGGTCATACTGATATGCAGAAGTTTAAATGTAACATAAACCGATATCTTGTTAATTTTTTCTAAACATGAGCCAAAATAGTAACCTTTTACGTCCAAGTAATGATATGCTTTGTTAGGGATTAACATGAGTAAAATAAATAAATAAAGCTGGTTCAGTGTATATGTGAGTATATTTACCATATAAGTGAATGTTAAACGTAAAAAATTACGTACATGAAAAGTAATTATAAAATGCTGAATAGGTGTGGGAGGCTGGTATATGGATCTGCAGAATAGATTTCCACATAGGGGTCAAGGAGTCGGCAGTCGGACTCGGGAGTCGAAGTCGGAGTCGGGAGTCGGAGTCGGGAGTCGGGAGTCTGGGTCGAAGGTATCAAAGGAGTCGGAGTCGGCATTCTAGGAATTCTAGTTGGAGTCGGATTTTTGCCATCCAACTCCGCAACCCTGGTCTTAACTGTGTCTATGTACGTTTCCATATTTCATTCTTACTACATCATTGTTTTTCTTCACTAAATAACTTTCCATTATTGAAATCATTCGTCTTTGTTTTATTTTTGTTTTTCTATTCCATACTTATATTTTTTCTGTGACAATTTTATTCTATTTTTGATTTGTTTGTTTGTGTATTTGCCGTTTTATTTAACTGCTGTTTTTTGTCACCCACAATAAGTTTTCAACGTAACTTGCTGCCTCGCCTGGATCATCAACTAATTCGTAATATGCTCTGTCTGCCATTTTTATAACTGTTATATAACCGTTTCTATATACGTCTTGCCCTAACCTGCATGTGGGTGTGTTCTCATGGCCTTCTTGTGATCGTCTCTTTAAACCCGTCCGCGTAGATCCTTTCCCATTTTATTATATATACAAGTACAGTTTATATATATTTAAACAGTAAGGTGTGTGTACACGCTGTCGCGCGCCTTTAAGAACCCTTATGTTGTGTATCTACCTTAGTAGTTGTTAACTGTGCGTGTATGTGTATGTGTGTATGTGTGTGTGCATATACACGCGCTTATCTTGGTCTTCTGGGATGCGATTCTTCCTGGCATTGGTCGTTGAGCTGAAAGGAATATTCAAGACGAAAACACTACGCCGATTTTCTGGCAATGATATGTTTTTTCGTCCACCAATGAAGCTGAGAACCCCACACATTTCTGCCTCAAGCTTTCTTGCGTTTCCGTCGACGCATCTTTTCTGCAACCTTCTTGGTCTCAAAACTAACTCAAATGCGACTGTCACCCAAACTTGGACTCCAATCGACTGTCTACTCTCTCTCCCCCAAAATCCCCATGTGAGTTTCTATTTATATCAGGGTGTATGTGTGTGGGTGGTAACCACCCATTTACCGGACTGCATCCAAACGCACCGATCCACTTTCTAGCACGCAGATGCACGTTCTGTCAATAGAAGTCACTGAGTCTGATGTGTTTCATCGGTACCCCTTGACCTTTCTGAACCTACCGGGTTAGCTTCATTTTGAACTGCGTTAACCGCCGTACTGACACGCAACACCTGTTCTATCTAAAGACGACATAATAATGCGTTGGGGTTTCCATTCGTGCATGGCGTCTATACAATGAATATATATCACAGACTCCTATTAGGATATTAGATATAAACCGTAAAAACAAGATATATTCTGACACTACAAAACCAGCTTACTTAGATAATTACATTTACAGTTTTAACAAAAGGATTACAATAATACCGTTGGTTCTTCATTCACGCTGAATGTTCACAGAATGTCCAGCTGCAATATATTACATATGAAAGATGCCGCTGTGAAATTCCCATAAGTCTCGCTAGTTTTTAATAAAAGCGGTTCTAATGTCCACAAATGAGAACAAGTTAAACGTTAAAAATGATGTGCATATATTGGTATGCAACTGTACGGAGTTTTTTTTTTTTCAATTTTATATCATCTTGTTGAAGCTTAGGATGGGGCACTATACCAGATACCAGACATTCACCCGCTATCTCAAACATTCAAAGTTAGGGTTTGTGAGGATTCTAACGGTCCCTTTAAGTGCAATTGTTTTAATCTACTTTGCACTCGATCAGGTATATTTGCCATGTAATTTTTAAAACTCTTTTTATGAGTCCAGTTACTCCTCTACATAACTGGTTCTTTGCATACCATACAAAAGAAGTTTGTATTTCTTTATCTATTCTTTAACAGCTATGCTTAATCCAGTATTATTGAGGACAGTAACTTATAAAATTGCTTCTGTCTTCTTCTAGTCGCATATCACTATGTCAGGTTTAATAGCTCTGTTTTGTAAGTACGTAGCTTTAGGAATTACATAGTCATAGTGAATGGTGTATGGTTTATTTCCAACTGTACTTTCTGTCATATGATCCCAGGACTGCATTCAATATACAACATTTTAAAGATAGTCTCGTGGAGAGATTACATACTCCATTGTGTGGCATTGTATAGTAGCCTCCTTAACTGAACCTTACAGCTAAATGCCAGGTGGCTCACACTCTCTTTCTGTGTGGCAGACCTGCATTTGTCATTTCTGAGACCACTAATCTTCTTTAAAACATTGGTTATTATGTTTTAGATCCAATCAAATCATCAAGTCAAAACTTGTTAATGGGAAATAAAGTGACAAAAAATATTTACATATGTATTATGAGATCTTATTACCGAATAATATATTATGAAAATTATATTATAAAAGATGGTGTAACCCCCACAGATAAAAAGAAATTAAAAAGGCGTAAATCACATGCTTCGTCAGCTTTGGTATGCGACGTTTCACGCTTCTGCAATTTTCACATTGGTGAATACAATCTCTAAAGAAAACTTTGTTTATTTTAATGAAAGAGAATGGAACGCCCACAGATTAATAGAAATTTAAAAGTCAAATATTTAATTGGTTAACATTGGTATGCGATGTTACACACTTTTTATGGCTTCTTCCTGATAAATACAGTGATAAGCAAATAGTATTTGCTTTCCTCAACATGTTATCATAAAATGCAGTGTAACGCCTACAAGCCAAATAAATTGAAATGTTAAACCAGCTATACGCTTTGTTGTGTTATCCTATACATTTTAAAATAGGAAATATAGTGATAGAAAAAATATTATTTTCCCTTCTTGATATGCTAAAGTTTAAAGGGATGAAAGACCTACGACTGAAATAAATTGAAATGTAAGACAAGATGTACGATGTCACACACTTATTAAGACTTCCTCCCGGGAAATACAGTTGTAACATTTTCAGTAACAAAATAAACCCAATGTAAAGTTTTATACATACCGCGGATATTTATATGGGTTTATTCTTTATTTCCATTAGCGGGCATTTCTCAATAAAGAAAGTAATACACTGAGACGTTCGTAGAGTTTTCTTCAAGGCTTCTATTTGATGAAAAATTATTAAGGAGAGTTACACTAATGTGCTCTTACATGGTTCTTTACTTTTTGTTTCCCCGACAAAAAAGGGTGGACCTGTAAATTCACCGTTGACGGTTCGTCCGTCCGTCTGTCCGCACCTTTCTCAATGACTACGCCTTGGAATTTTTGGAAATTTTGCACAAACACTAAACATGATATGAGTAAAAAAGTAACAGAACGGATTTTCCGGTAAAACTCAGGTCGCCTCCCTAGGGGTGCCTTTCGAGTTAAAATCGCTTAAATTGACACTTTTGTGCTTATTTTAAAAAAAAAATGATGCCTGTTCATTTTCACCAGAATTTGACTTCCCCTAAGAACTTTGGGGGCAAAATGGGAGGGTGGGGGTTAATGCTGAACGTAGTTATTTTTTATGCCTCGTTTACTGTGCACTCACGAGGTACCATGCGTGCTTTACTTGTTAAACTTAACTCCTGGGGTAAGTGACGCACGCGGACAGACAACCTTAACTTCCTAAGATAAGTGACGCAAGCGGACAGACATTGAAGTGACGTTCGTCTCAGATTAGTCTCTAATGTTCAGCCGTGTCTCGTTCGCATGTGTTTCAGAGGAGAACTACACTGATTACCTTATTACCTTAACATAATAAAAATGACATCTCTATCGAAAGCGTGATGTTATTCGCCGTATATTCATATTGTCTAGCACTTGTTTTGTCTACGGCGTTTGGCTTCTGCCCCCTGTCTTAGCACCAATCTTTCATTCAACCCTGAAAAGTATTCGATTTTAAAGATATGGGTTATCATCATGCACTCAATATAGCCGTTATCAAATTTGACACCAGCCATTTTAATCGGTACAGGCGTATAATGCACAGTGATGGGGAAAATATTATTCGTCTTTATCGATATTTATACATATAAAAGGCAAAATGTGTGTGAGTGTGTGCGGTGTAATATGCTTCGTCTTCGATGTTGCACAACTTTTAAGTCCCCCTCGTCTACAATACAGTGATTAGAAAGAATAGTATTTAATTTTATCGGTACATGACAATAAAAGATAAAATAAAATAAAAGGTAACAAGCTTATCAGTTTCGTCTGTGTTAAAGCATCTTATGTAGGACTTTTCAATGTATTTTCTTCTGTAGGCGTTACACTCCCTTTAATAATATGATATAATGATAAGCAGATAATTTGTTTTTGTCACATTAGTTCACATTACAAACGTTTTGACTCGATGATTTGATTGCATTGAAAGCTTAATGAACAATGTTATAAAGAATATGAGTGGTATCATCAATAACAACTGTACGTACTGTCACACAGAAGTAAAAAGTGTGGGCCACCTGACATCCAGCTGTAAAGTTCTGTGCGTAATGGCTATAACGAGGTGTGTAAATATATCCACTAGACGATCTTTAAAAGGCTTAATATCGAATGCAGAAGCAATTTATGGGATTATATACCAGAAAGAACAGTTAGAAATAAGGCATCCATTATTCACAGTGACCATGCAATGTGAGGTCACACACTTGTTGAGATATTCCATGTAATGAAACACATTATTTTTCTGTTTCACTAGATTTTGTATAAAAAAATTGACTAACGCCAACAGATAAAAAAAAGAATACATATATATATATATATATATATATATATATATATATATATATATATATATATTCGATAGCGTGTCCGGGGTTGGTTTATTATTATTATTATTATTATTATTATTATTATTATTATTATTATTATTATTATTATTATTATTATTATTATTTCCGCTAGTGTTAGTTTTATTTTAGTCATGGTGTCTACTTTTTAATAATAATAATAATAATAATAATAATAATAATAATAATAATAATAATAATAAACCGACCCCGGACAAGAACAACCATATTAGAAATAAAAATACTAATAACGAACAAGATAAATGCAACTGTAGACACCGCACACTTTGCCCACTTCAAAATGAATAATGTCTAACCAAAAGCGTAGTTTACCAGGCCACAATATTTGCGAAAGAAAACCCGAATAGCAAGAAATATTACGTAGGTATGACTTTCTTAGATTTCAAAACTCGATATTATGACCACAAAAGTACATTCAACAATAAAAAACACCGTATGAAAACAACGCCAGCAAATAAATACTGGGAACTCAAGGAAAGCGAACAGTCGCCGTAGTCGAATGGAAAATAATAAGACAAGCTACCACGTGTAGAGACCTAGACGACCCACGTAGATTATGCCTTCATGAAAAATTTGCTATCCTGTACTTTAAAGGACCCCAACATCTATTAAACTGTAGAAGAGAAATAGCGAACAACTGTGTTCATAAGATAAAATTTACTCTAGGATAGCGATACAAAATAGTTTTAAAACTAACAAAAACAATAGAAAATATACAAATAAATAAATTAAATACATATGAATATACATAAATGATCACACATATAATTATGTATATATATATATATATACATATATATATGTATATATGTGCATATATGTATGTACATATATATATATATATATATATATATATATATATATATATATATATATTATTTCATAAGTTTTTATTTCGGTGTCGATTCAAGCTAATGCATTCAAGTTATATATATATATATATATATATATATATATATATATATATATATATATATATTAAAATTGCAACTTTACAACATATGAAAATCGATAGAACATTAACTCTATAATGATATATACGAAATCTGCGAAAATTAAATTATCATATTTAAGCGTATTTTACGACCGAGTTTTACCGGGCGTTCGTACTGGCTTAAATAAATACTCTTGGAGTTTTAACAAAAAAAGTTACAATAATATCAGAGCGTCTTCATTTACACTGAACATCTACAGAATGCCAACATCAGTATATTATATATGAATGAGTTCCCAGTGAAATTTCCACAGGTCCTACTAGCTATTATTATTATTATTATTATTATTATTATTATTATTATTATTATTATTATTATTATTATTATACAATAGCTAAATCTAAACCAAATTTGAACATAAGTAATATGAAAAGGAAAGAGTGAAAGAGATAGGTGACCGGCTTCGTCCTTAGCTCAACAGAGCTTAATCGAGATATAATTACCATTAAAAAACGATATGAAATGGAAATATGGCGGGGGACACGAAAAATGCGAGGGAAAAAACAAAAAGAAAGAATCAAATAGAAAACCCCAAAAGATTTACTTTTAGAAAACAAAGGCTTAATATAAATGGTTTCAAGAATTTGAAATTAATAACGAGTCTCCCTTGCTTAGAATGGCCAACAACTAAACACGGAGACTGGAGGCACACACACGGCTATTTATGAGATGTTCGCGTATGGTGTAACCGTATTAATTATTTAAAACATCAGATGGTGAATAATGTGCATGACGAACCTTAGCTGGAATGTATTGTTTCACGCGTGAGTTCAATTTTTGAGACGTCCGCTCAATATATTGTAAACCGTAACTATATGTAAATGACTGATCTGATACATTGCTTGAGCAATTATTATATAAAACTTGAAAATCACCACACTGGAAATCATTCGGAACTTTGCAGGCGATTCAATATTTTTTTAATGGACGACAATGTCTCAGTCGAAAGCAACTCAAACTACTGCTGCTCAGGTTCTTTACAAAAAACGTAGTAATTATTAAATAAATTAAAAAGGATATAAAGGGCAATGATATCTAGGAACTACAAGAGATCTGAATTATAATATCTATGAGGTCGAAGAAATATTTATGGTCGATGTTGAAAAGATTATTTATGCAAAGATTTATTCAATAAGTTCAAATATATTTCAAACTAAACAGCAGCATTATCCATGACATGCTAACGATTGAAAATCTTTTTCTTCATTCGAAGTAACAATCTTTGAATTTTGAACCAAAACATTATTGACAGGTTCTTGAACTTGGGCAAAAGAAGCAGGTTAACGATCTTCTCATGCAAACCGCATATCGCTAGAAATATCACCAAACAATTAAAGGGTTGAGAACATTTTGTAGTATCCAGCCAGCATTCTTTAACCATAAAGCAACTCGTTTTGAAAGCAAAGGGGGTATTACCCACAAACGGATTGGAGTAAAACAAGATGGTATTAACATGGATAGATTACCGATCCGTCACTTGACTTTACTCCTAATCAAATACATTGTATTTACTTCATGCTGTGTTTTGTACGTTCGAATTTAAAGTCTTCTATGATCTTTAAACGGTTTCGTATAGTGCATTTATTTTTATTTGCGTCTTGTCCAAAACGCTCTCCATTCAACCAAGGTAGTATTTTAAGGATTGCCAATGTGTGTTAATGATGAAAGTGATAAAGAATGTAATTAATTTGCAGACTTAAAGCTTAAAGAATAAACACCATCTTTTTAAGTTCTGGGACAGAATGTGATGGAAACTCATTGTCCAGATTTGGGAGATAATTGTTCGAATAATTGTTACATAATATGACCTCATTTAACACGTTTCGGAAACTTTTTCTCAGCCTTATATCTTAGTTTCAGTAAAATGATCTCAATAACTAATACCTATATTCTATTTATTACCTTGAAAAGAAAGAAAAATGGAGCATTACACCAGTTAACTATATTAAAAAATGATTTCTTTTTTTGAACGAATTTAAAATTAAAATAAACAATATAAGAGGGTTGTTCTGTAAGCAATGTCCCTAACCATTTTATAGTTTTCTAATCCAGCCAGAGTATTGTATGCGCAATATTTTTTCTTATCTTTATTGGTTATGTGATAAATTACAGCTGTGTAATTAATTGTGGTTTCTGAATAAAAAGTGTTTAAACTGAGCCGGGTGTAAAATGGATTATGTTGAGTTTCACGCATTGGTCCAGGGTTTGTGTTTAAAAGAATTGTTATGTGTAAAAGGACAACCCCCACAGAAACCATGTGATGAAATAAAAGTATAGTAATAATATCCCATCATATAGCTTTTAAACTGCTGACATTGTGAATTCAGAACTAGCTCCCAGGCGCCCACCTCTGCTATTAATGATGTATTTCTCAGTTAAATAGCCCAAGAGATCGATTAGTAAAAGATCTGTGGAAACTATCATTCATGACCATTTGCATATGCATTAGGTGTTCGCCATGTTAATAACACCTTTACAAAAGCGATAACGTGTCGAGTGCTCTAGGATAGATTTGGATATGTGCCAAGAATTTTGATAAATGTTTTTCAACAAGTTGACTACATAGGATGCCACCTGGGTCTATTATTATGATCCAGAAATCAAACAAGCTTATATAGTAAATGCAATTGGAATTAATACCTGATGATACCTTTCAGTCTCTAAAAATAAATGATACCTTCTGCAGGGGGATCTGCGTGTAATTGTAAAGCCAGGGTTGCGCAATCCCCAGCCATGCTTCTACTGAATCGGCATTGTTTGCGTCCAGTAGCAAGAAGAAGTCCAGGATGATTCGAAATAATGCCGAGATAAGCGGAGAGCACATACAGTTCCTGGAAGTCCAAAATTATCACTCATTTAATATTGACCAGGTTCAACGTTGCTTAACTTCAGTGTTCCAGCGTGTCAACGTGATTGTGCCGTACATACCTATAAAACTTAACACTTATAAAAAGGCAAAGGCGCAGCCCCCCCCCCGCAAGCAAGATAGTCTTGTGGGTCCACAATGAATTAGTGATTACATATATATGAACAAATGCTATCATGGTTACATAAGTATATTTGTCTTCAATTAAAATCAAGATATTAGGTTAGATAGGAAAAAATATCCGCATCCTGCGAGAAAACAGCCTGGACTATAACATGCTTGTTGCAAGATCAGATTATGAAATCCTCTCCATCCTCTACACACCTGAACTTGCACTTGTTTTACGTTCTCATCAGCCATTGAATTATTTTTAAAGAAAAACGTTTCTTAGAAGATGCTGCATTGGTTTCAGAAGTTAGGTCGTGGTTAGAGGACCAACCTGGAGTGTTCTCCAAAAACAGCCTTCAGCGCTGCCCTGAACAATCAGAGAAATCCATAGCCTCTGGTGTTTCCTATGTAAATAAGTATTAATAACTGTGCCAAGTTACCTTGCTTTAGTACTATGCAAAGTGGTTCAGAGGATTTACCTATTGAACGTCGGTAATATTTATGAAGAATCTACTTAGTTCAACATCATCATGAGCAACAAACGATATCAATATATAAGTTATGTAAGATGTTTAAAACACGGCTTCCTAAACATTCGTGTAGTTGCTTTGTTCTTAAGCTCTGTTTTCCATCTTTTAAACGGATGCTTCAAGGCAAATTATATTTTTCCGTTTTTTAGGATGTTCCCCTTTCTTTGCGCGAACTAATTGTACGCAGTTCGGCCGTAAACGCTTGCAGTTATTAAACCATATCAGACCACAAATCACGTATAGCAACATAATTATACCCACAGTCGTGACGTACAGGCCAATGGTCTTAAATAAAATTGTATATTTTCGTATATTTATGTGCTTGCAAAAAATGGATAAATCCTAAATTTATTAGTATATATATATATATATATATGTATATATATATATCACATTAAAGTCGGTAAATTAAGCTCGCATGTCAGATCATGATATTATAATCATAAGATCACTCTAGCCGTCTGGATACATTGATATAAATGTTAATTTCAAATATATTTATCGCAGATAACGTTGGCCGTGTGGTTTTTCCCTTGCTAATGGAATAAGAGATATCTTTGTGGCCGGGTTCGAATCTTCCGACCGCCTGTAATCGTAACTCCCAACACTCATGATTCCCGATCATGAAACACTAGTACTTGTAAGTATTTTAAAAAGCTGTAGAAATTATAATAATTATATATATATATATATATATATATATATATATATATATATATATATATATATATACAGTATCGGCCATAATATAAGGAACGGAAAAAAATTACAATTATTCATGTATATTTTAAAAATTAGTGCATGGATTCTTCTGAAATACTCAAAATAAACAAATAGAACCAATGTGTATAAACTAGTACAAAAAAAATGAAATTACGATTCAATATTGAGAAATATTTTAGTTTTAAATTATATCTGTGGATTTATCCTGGCCAAAAGTTAAGGGACGAAATAGAAAATTTATTTTTAAGCGACTAAACTTTACATAAAAATAGCAAGTTTTTAATATTGGAACTGCTGATAAGCACAAAAAAGAAAAATGGCGTCACCGACTCGCAAAACTCTGTCTCTCCAAGAAAAAAAATTAATTTTAGACAATTACAAAGAAAAGAAATCAATTTCAACAATTTCTAATATCGTTCGAAGATCAAAAAGTGTTGTTCATCGTGTGATAGCTCGATATAAGAGTGAAAATACATTAGAAGCATCCCCTAAAACCGGCAGACCCCCTAAAACGTATCAAAGAGAAGATAGGAGTATGGTAAGGCAGGCTCTTAGTGACCCATTCAAATCCGCAACATCAATTTCTCGTGATTTTAATGAACAGACTAGGAAAAATATATCTAGAAAAACTGTTTATCGACGGTTAGCAGCTGCCGGATTGCATGTCAGGGTGCCAGTATCTAAACCCTTGATCTCCAAAAAGAACAAAAATAGCCGTTTAAGTTTGCCCATGAGCATGTCGTCTGAACTAATGAAGAATGGGCTAAGGTTCACTTCAGCGATGAATCCAAGTTCAATTTGTTTGGATCTGATGGAAAGAAGCATGTACGGCGTAAAGCAGGTGAATGGTTATCCTCCAAATGTGTTGAAAAGACACTTGAATTCGAAGGGGGAAGTGTAATGGTGTGGGGTATGATATCCTCGGAAGGGGTTGACCCTCTAGTTCGAATCTATGGTAGGGTTAATGCGGAGACTTATAAGCAGCTCCTTCAACAACATGTCATTGTGATCTTACGCCTTTCAGCTAATCAGCCAAGCATTTTTATGCAAGATAACGCCCCTTGACATAAAGCTAAAAAAGTGATAAGTTACCTCGAGGAAGAAGAAATAAGAGTAATGGACTGGCCAGCGCAGAGTCCGGATCTGAATCCGATAGAAAATGTTTGGAAAATGATTGGAGAAAGAGCACAGACGAGGAATCCCCAAAATCAAAATCATTTGTGGGATTTATTGAAGGAAGAGTGGGAAAAGATAAATCCTGAATTTTGCAAGAAACTAATCCAGTTTTGTGGTCGAAGATGCAGTGGGGTCATAAAGAATAAAGGGATGTTCACTAAATATTGAATGAATTTATTTTTTAAAACATTTGCATTAAAAAAACATAAAGTTTATTTTTCGTTCCTTAACTTTTGGCCAGTATAAATCCACAGATATAATTTAAAACTAAAATATTTCCCATATTGAATCGTAATTTTATTTTATTTTTTGTGTACTACTTTATACACATTGGTTCTATTTGTTTATTCTGAGTATTTCAGAAAAATCCATGCACTAATTTTTTAAATATACATGAATAATTGTAATTTTTTCCGATCCTTATATTATGGCCGATAGTGTATATACAGTTGTGCGCAAAAGTATTCGACCCCTACCAAAATTGTCTTATTTCTTTGAATGGATACTTCAATAATCTTTAAAACCTTCTTTAACGACTAAGTTCGAATAAACTGTATAGTTTTCAAAAAAAATAATAGAAAGTAATTAGTGCTTGATAATATAAATAAATTTATTTACAAAAATAAAAATATGGATGTTGCAAAAGTATTCGACCCCTTTTCATTAATACTTGGTTGAAGCTCCTTTGACCTTGATTACTGCAAGTAAACGTTTCCTATAACATCTAACGAGACTTCTACATCTGTCCACTGGAATTTTAAGCCACTCTTCTTGACAGTACTGTTTTAATTCAATCAAATTAGCTGGTTTTCTTTTTTATGTAGCGCAATTTTTAAATCATGCCATAAGTGCTCAATCGGATTTAGGTCTGGAGACTGGGAAGGCCATTCTAGAACTTTCACCTTATTATTCTTTTACCATGCCTTAGTGCTCTTTGAAGTGTGTTTAGGATCGGTGTCCTGTTGAAAAGTATACCTCCTTCCATGCCCCAACTGGTTCGCAGACGGAACAAGATTTTCTTTCAGTATGGACTGATATTTTACTGAACCCATTCTTCCATCGATTATGGTTAATCTTCCAGTTCCATTTATACTGAAACAGCCCCACGCCATGATTGATCCACCTTCATGCTTAACGGTTGGAACGGTATTCTTCACATTATAAGCAGTATTTTCTTTTCGCCAAACATAGCGTTGCTGGTTGCGTCCAAATAGTTCCACTTTCGTTTCGTCTGACCAAATTATATTATTCCAGTAATCAATAGGCATTTCTAGGAACTTTTTTGCAAAATTTAATCGAGCCTTTTGATGAGCTTTGGAAAGTAAGGGCTTCCTTCTGGCAATACGTCCATGCAATCCGGCACGATTTAATGCCCTACGAATAGTTGACAAGTGTATATCTGAGCCAGCATTCTTCAAATCGTTCTGCACGTCCTTTAGGTTAGATTTAGAGTCTATTGAAACTTGTCTAACAATGTTCCTAGCCCCACGTGTCGTACTTTTTCTTGGACGACCTGATCTTGGAAGACTCGATACAATCCCTTTTACTTTCCATTTTTTGATAATGGACATAATAGTCGACCGTGGTATAAAAAAAACGTTTGGAAATTTTTTTATAACCTTCTCCAGACTAGTAGGCATCGATTACTTTCTTTTTAATGTCTTCAGAGTACTCTTTGTTCTTTGTCATAGTTGCAGATTTATTGACGTTTAAAAAGAATTTTTTTTTACTTGAAACAATTATTCAATCATTCAATATGGCATTGGAGTTCAATTTGAACTGATTTTAGATTCAGTAGAGTCATAAATATTATTTATAGGAAATAAATACAAGGTCAGACTAAAATAATAAACTTAATGACGCTTTTATTTAAACTTTAAATTAAAGGGGTCGAATATTTTTGCAACATCCATATTTATATTTTTTGTAAATAAATTGATATATATTATTAATCTCGAATTACTTTTCCTCATTTATTGTTGAAAAATATACAATTTATTCATAATTAGCCGTTAAAAGGCGTTATGAAGATTTTTGAAGTATAGATTCAACGAAACAAGAAAATTTAGACAGGGGTCGAATATTTTTGCGCACAACTGTATATATATATATATATATATATATATATATATATATATATATATATATATATATATATATATATATATATATATAAGGGTTGCGACGATTAGAAAATCGGAACTTTTGCGGGTATCGGAATCCGAAAAATGTCTACCTATTTTCCGATGCCAAAAACGATTCTTTAAATTGTCTTTTTTATTTGTTTTTTTTCAAACAAAATCTTTCATTGCTAGTATTAATGTTAAAAAATAAATATTTATTGATTTATACAACCAGTAAAACAAAAATTCTATAGATCATCCACCACGATTTTTTTTATTTGAGACACTATCTGCACATTTACCGTGTGTTGTTACGGATAAAAAACTTGTTATTGAAAATTTATTCAAATTAAAAAAAACAACAACTTATAAACCTGTCAGGAGGGTATACAACATTTTTATTATCCGACAGGGAGTACAAATAAACAAGAAAAATCTTATTCCATGGAGTTTCGAAGAATGCAGTTCTTCTGATCACCGGAAAGACTTTTGCAAAATATGCAATACACTTTTCAGTTTAATGCACTAAAGGAAACAAACAATATGGAATTAATCATAATTGCATCAAAAACGTAATTTAACAGTTAGTGACAGTTTATAGGGATTCAATTCGATTAAGAAAGCAAGAAACGAGGAAAAGGGAGAAAAATGATATGGTAAAATCCAATGACAAAGATGGTAAAATCCAGAACAGGAAAAACCTAAAATATGTTCGTTAAAAATCTATTAGTAATCCATACATAATTATAAATGTCCAGGGTAAAGTACAGCTTCCTATAAAAACAATCAGATCATGGAGAATTGAAGTTTCAATTTTTCATTTAAACAAATTAACGGATAAATAGAAATGGGGGCGTTGAAATGGATATTCAAAATAAAATCGACAAACGGGGTGGTAAGAGAAAGAGGGGAAAAATGCAAAAAGACAGATAAGAACGCAAAAGATGAGGGAAAGAATATAAAGAAGTCGAAATGAGAGGGGAGAAAGAGAGAGACATAGTTTAGGGAGAGGAGAGAAGGAAAGGAGAAATGTAAGAGAATCATCTTTCTAAATCTATTTTAGAATAGATTAATATCTGTCAGATGAGGTCAAATTGACCCAGACAGGAAACAATGTAATAAGGACATTAAATCAGATGTATTTATCTTAAATATAGTAAGGAGTTGAAATGGGCGAGGGGTTTACTAATGGTCTAATAAATTAATGTATAATTATAATTATAATTGTACGCATACACACATGTACATATATAAATGTATAAATGCATATACACGCAAATATACAAATATAGATTTTTTTAAATGTGAAATAATACAGGAAAAGAGCTGAGATTAAAGGAGACAACACACTCACAAGCAAAATTGACAAACACATGTAATTATAACAAAGTCAGCCAAGCAGAATGTGAACCCATTTAAAGTCCAAAAATTACTGTTGAAACGAATAAAAGATTTTCTAAGATGATCAATTTAATTTCCAAATCTGTTAAATCAGAGATTTTCTTCGCGAAAATAATGGCCGTGTTTAAGAGGATAGGAGAGATGGACTGATAATACTTGTTTATGCCCAGGGTTATAAAATTGAGGATATGTGTTTGTTTTAGGGTAAGAACCCTGTTAATTACAGAGTCTGGCTTTACCAGAGAAGGAGATTATTTTTTTCTTTAATTCTATTTAAGATTTTCTTACTGAAACTTATTATTTTTTTCTTTAATTCTGAAACTAAACCTGAACTAGATGGGCAAATCAATCTAATAAATTCGTTGTCGTAAAAGTTAGTTTCATCGTCCTTAAAGGTAGATCTAGGTGTGCCCGGTGACATTATTACGGTGGTATCATGGATATTCATAGAGGCCAATAATATCTTACGCTCTAAGTTTATACGATCCAGAGGTTTTTGGTACAATTTTATAAAATTTATTATTTTTTTTTATTACATTTTTACCCCGAACAAGGCACATTGGCACTTTGGCCACTATCAGAGACCTGTAATGGAATTCCAGAGTCCAGCGGTTCTAGGGAAGAAACTACTGGAGTAGAAAGTTCTTTAACATCTAGGGATCTCTACTGCGTGGAGGTGGGATTTAGCTGCCTGTCGGGTTTGTCGAGGGTGTCTACGTCGTGGGGGCACAAGTGTCTGCAGTTCGTCAGAGCATTAACCAGTAAAATACTTGTAGAAAAGGTAGAGGGATGCAACGTTTCGCCGATCGGACAGAGACTGAAGCTTAGATGCCAGTTCAGGGCCTATCAGATTGGCGACTCTCTTTTGAACCTTGTCTAGGAGCGAGAGACTAGCAGCAGATGCACCAGTCCAAATGTGACAGCAATACTCCATACATTGGCGAATGGTGGTCTTATAGAAATACGGGATACTTTCAGGTATCAGTAGTTGTCTAGCACGATAGACAGAGCCCACCTTCCTCGCAGCGGCCCTGGCAATGTTTTCAATGTAATTGTTCCAACTCATGTTTCCTGTGAACGTTAGGCCAAGCAGTTTGAAAGATGTACTCTCAGATAGAAAGTCACTGGCCATTGCTATTAGTGGCAGAGAATGTTTCTTGTGATTATTGAAGGAAACCAGTTTAGTCTTGGCAGCATTTAATGTGACCATCCATTTTTGTCCCCATTCCACTACAGATTGGAGGTCATCCTCTAGTGTTTTTACCATTTCTTTAGTTATGTGTCCATTTGTTTTTTCTGTCATGCCTGTTATAGAGTTTGGTATCATCAGCATATATACCCATCTCAGAGGCAGTTTGTCGGGGAGGTCATTAATAAAAATTAGGAACCAAGGATAGGTCCAAGGATAGATCTCTGGGGCACTCCCGCCTTTATATCACATTGTTTAGATTTACGACCATCGGGAACAACCTGGATTTTTCTCTTATCTAAGAAGGATTCAATTATGCTAAGTATTCTACCAGTGATACCGTATGATTTAATTTTCCTGAGGAGACCCTCATGCCATACCCTGTCAAAAGCCTTAGATATATCGAGAGCTACCGCTCTGCTCTCCCCCGCTTTGTCCAGTGAATGGTATATACGTTCAGAGATTACAGTGAGGATGTCTGCTGTGGAACGGGCTTGTCTAAATCCATATTGTTTGTCAGCCAGAAGTTTAGCATCTGTAAGGTGACGAACTAGAGGATGGTTAATTATGGTCTCAAATATTTTGGCGAAAAGTGGGAGGTGGCTAATGGGGAGATAATTTGATGGGTCAGTTCTTTCGCCAGAATTCTTGAATACTGGTACCACAGAAGCAATGTTCCAACAGCCCGGGAAGCATGATTCATTAAGGCATTTGTTGTAGAGTTTGGAGAGAACTGGAGCTACTTCGGCTGAGCACTTTTTTTAATAGCACAGCTGGGATGAGTTTAGGTCCACATGCTTTTGAAGTGTCAAGGTTTTTTATGATAGCATGCACCTGAGCAGGGGTTATTTTTAGATCGTCTAGCGCGGCGTCTGTTCGCATAGGAAAGTCAGATAGGGGATGGTTGGAAGGGTCCAGTGTGGAGTAGGCAAACCGGCTGGCAAGCATATTAGCCTTGTCGGTTGCTGAGCAAACAACCTCGTGATTGTTGGTTAGTGGGGGAATTGTTGATTGCCCATTATTTACTACACTGTTGTAGATTTTCCATAAGTCACGAGTTCCTCATTTCTGTGCTTCGTTGCGTTTTTAGTGGTTTTAGTAAATTCTCTCTTAGCTGTCGCTATTTATTTCTTAACCTTACTTCTAGCTTCTATATACTTCTGTCTGTTTGAACCGGACTTATGTCGGTTAAATCTGCGATATGCATGCTGCCTTTGAGCAATGGCAGTTGCGCAAGTAGAAGTAAACCATTGACGAGAGTGGAGCTTTCTATAAAATTTCCGCATGAAACATGTGCTTCAATTGCTGTTTTGAACCATTCAGTTGTCTCATTTGCGCACTGTTCAGCACGAAGAGAAAAAATATTTCTCCATGGGGCATCTCTGATGAGATCTCTGATGGCTTCCCAGTCAGCATTTTTATAATATCTCGTTGTTTTGAGCACTGGCTCTTTAGTTTTGGGTCTAGAGTTTAGGGCGATTTCGACCATTATCACTGCATGATCAGCGTTCCCGAGTGGGCTGTCAGCATTTGTTATACAATCCTCGGAAACTGTGGTCAGAAACAGATCTAGAAATAATGCGTGTTGTTCTTGCTGGACAGGGAAACGGGTTGGAAACGTAACCATTTGTTATAGGGAGTGAGATATAGCAAAGCTATGTGTTGTGCTGCTCGCTGCCTCTGTGTGAGTAGAGAATCCAAGCCAGTTTTTGTGGTGAACATTAAAGTCACCAAATACATGTACTTGTGCGCTAGTGTCGAGGGAGAGTACTGTGTCTATGCTGTCAGAGACTTTGTTTATTATGGTGCAGTCCTGGGTCGAGGTAGAGCAGTAGAGAAAATAAAAGTAGCTAATGTTATGTTGTGTATTTAGTCTAAAGCATATAAAGACTTGATCGTCCGTTTCTAGGTTTGCTTTTCTAGTCAGGGGGAGGGTGTTACTGCAATGTTATGACCCTTTAGGCTGTGATCATAGCGTAGTATCTGTAAACTGTGACAAGCGGAAGCAATGGTCAAAACATTATTATTATTATTATTATTATTATTATTATTATTATTATTGTATTCTTATTAATTGATTTGAGCGACGGAAGCTAGATGAATCAGTTATTATGATTAGAAGAATAAACAATTAAATTGAGGAAGAAATGATTGACGTGTAAATCGCAAAAGGAATGCGAAAATAGAAAATAGATATAAGCATTCTTTTGAATTTTTCTTAGAACTGCACGCCTGTGGAACTCTGTTCCGTCTGCCTGCTTCCCGTCGGACTACAACTTGGATGTCTTCAAGTCCAACGTTAACAAATTCCTAAAGAACCGCCCCCTTAGGTAGACACTTCGTCAAATCTCCACACTAACGTAATGTACTTGCAATAACCCTTATCCCTGAGTGGCTTCCGGGCATTGATAAGTTGTGATCACTGTGTAAAAAAAAACAAACAAAAAAACAAATTACTAGCTGTGGATAAGGTTGGTCTGAGACACGTAATTAGGTGACGTAAGAGAACACGTAATGTAGTTAGTTTTGGAGAGATTCAGAGAGTTGAGGATTGACCACCAGAGCGGACAGACGTCTAGACAGAGGTGGACAGACAGCTAGGGAGCGAGCTGTA
Source organism: Euprymna scolopes (assembly GCF_053919585.1). Taxonomy (NCBI): domain Eukaryota; kingdom Metazoa; phylum Mollusca; class Cephalopoda; order Sepiida; family Sepiolidae; genus Euprymna; species Euprymna scolopes. The sequence continues at coordinate 86,748,822 of NC_136489.1, forward strand.
AGAATAGAAATGTAGCCAAACTGCAGATCCTGTGAAAACCATTTGAGACAACTGTAATAAATTGATATTATAAAAATATGAAGAGTTGTTTTATGGTTTCATAAATCAGAACAGATGTCTCAATTGGTTGGTGCTGATCGCTTCATGGTTCGTCACGGAGCAGCAAGACGTTAAAAGAACTCTTCAAGAAAAAGGTATGAAGCATATATTATTCTTCTGATATAAATCCAAAAAAGAGATAGAGATTTAATTTAATATAAAATCAAAAAACTTCATACACTTCTAAGGAGGGTACACAAAATTTTAATTATCCAAAAACCTTATTCCATGGAGTTTCAGAGAATGTATAAATATCCCGTGTGATATGTCTGATACAACATAACTCGGCTTACACGTCAATATCATGTCTCCTGGCTAACAACATACATACGATTTATACGTTTATTATCTGTCTGTTAAAAGAACAATATCTTACATCCACTAGATAACACATGACACGTTTTAATATATCATCTCCTCCAATATAAACCAATATACAACATTACGAATGTAGATGCCAAGTCCGTGCATATGTCTGTCAAAGTCCTTACGGCAGAGTGGGAGATAGCCAGGCATGTTAAAGTAGTGAGAGTGGATGGAGGAGTGTAGGTTAGTCTCGCTTAGTGCTAACATATCCGGTAGAGCTCTTTGTGAATGAGTTTTTTTTATATATTGAGTCGTTGAGTTTATAATAATTCTATTTTGTCTTATCGGAATGGAGTAATAAGTATCTATTTTTTTTACTTTTCCAGCATAGTTATTAATTTTTCTAGTAATTATGTTTGAATCATATTTTTGTATTTTAAATTTGACTTTCTTATCTAAATTTAGAATAGAGTTTTCAAATTCATCTAGGTGAGGGTTATGTGGGCTGTGTTTTTAAGTCGATGAAATTAGTTGATATCCTTTCAATATACTTTTGTTTCCAGTGGGAATAAATAGGAATATCATTATTTGAAGATTCCAGGTGGGATAGAGAAACAGAAGAATTAGCTGGTTTATAATTGTTGATGGAGTTTAAATTATAATGGTAAGCCTTTTATTTTTAGGAAGGTATTAAAGGCTTGAAAACATATACAAATCTATTCTTGTTTGGTAGATATAGGAATACTTATTGAAGAGATGTATATATTTCTTGTCAAACATATCTAGAGAGGATGATATAGCTCATCTCAGAATGAGTTTAAATTGAACAGAAAGGGTAATATTTACTTTATAAATATGAAAATGTAAATTAAAAGAATACATAAATATTATAGCGATATTTATTAAATAATCAAAACTAGATGTAAAAGCTCAATAAATCCAAAAAAGAGATAGAGGTTTAATTTAATATAAAATAAAAATCTTTTTATTGAAAATTTATTCAAATTTTCAAAAAACTTCATACACTTCTAAGGATAGTACACAAAATTTTAATTATCCAAAAACCTTATTCCATGGAGTTTCAGAGAATGAAATTCTCATCAGAGGAAAGACGTTGCAAAATATACAATAAATTTTCAGGTTAAAGCATTAAAAGTAGCAACCACTATGAATAAATCATAATTGCATCAAAAAGTGATTTAACAGTTAGTGACAGTTTATAGGGATACAATGAGATTAAAAAAGCAAAAAACGGGAAAACGAAGAAAAAGATATGGTAAAAATCCACTGAGAAAACGGTAAAATCAAGAATAGGAAAAATCTGAAATGAATCTGTTGAAAATCTATTGGTAACCCATGAGAAAGCAGAATTATAAATGTTCAGGGTAAAATACTGTTTTCACCAAAAAATATCCTCAGTCTAGGAGGATTTATCCTCTGCTCTATGACAGGAAGTACTAAGAGCAGCACCAAGGGAAACACTAGTCTTTGTTCTTGACCAAATAGTACGTTGTTAGCATTAAAAAGAAACAGCACATTCTTAACTTTAAAAACAAATAGCCTGTTGTTAACTTTTAAAACAAATAGCACCTAGTTAACTTTAAAAAACAAATAGCACGTTGTTAACTTTTAAAACAAATAGCACGTTGTTAACTTTAATAACAAATAGCACGTTGGTAACTTTTAAAACAAATAGAACGTTGTTAACTTTTCAAAGAAATAGTATGTTTGTAACTTTAAAAACAAATAGCACGTTGTTAACTTTAAAAACAATTAGCGCGTTGTTAACTTTGAAAACAAATAGCACGTTGTGAACTTTTTAAAGAAATAACAAGTTGTTAACTTTAAAAACAAATAGCATGTTCATAACTTTAAAAACAAATAGCACGTTGTTAACTTGAAAAAATAGCACGTTGGTAACTTTAAAAACAAATAGCTCGTTGTTAATTTTAAAAACACATAGCACGTATCTAACTTTAAAAACAAATAGAACGTTGTTAACTTTAAAAACAAATAGCACGTTGTTAACTGGAAAAATAAATAGCGAGTTGTTAACTTTAAAAACAAATAGCACGTTGTTAACTGGAAAAATAAATAGCAAGTTGTAAACTTTAAAAACAAATAGCACGTTGTTAACTTTTCAAAGAAATAGCATGTTTGTAACTTTAAAAACAAATAGCACGTTGTTAACTTTTAAAACAATTAGCACGTTGTTAACTTTAAAAACAAAGAGCATGTTCATAACTTTAAAAACAAATAGCACGTGGTTAACTTTTAAAAAGAATAGCACGTTGTTAACTTTTAAAACAAATAGCACGTTGTTAACTTTAATAACAAATATCACGTTGTTAACTTTAAAAACAAATAGCACGTGTCAAGACAATTCCTCTCTAAACATATTGTCCCGATCTTGCTCTCCGTGACTTCTGGTTATCCTCATAGCTCAAGAGAAACCTTAGTGGTTGTCGTTATACATATAAAGTTGAGTTGTTTTTCTCGCTCTGACATTTATATTAAAAGTCTACTATATATATATATATATATATATATATATATATATATATATATATATATATATATATATATATATATATATATATATATATATATATACGGTTGTTGTTTTGGCAGCATGTAATTATTCAAGCGTGTCTGATTTAACGCGAAATAGTTCGTCTGTTTTCCGATTTTGTTGGATATTTTTCTATTCACCGAGCGGTCTTTTTATGGCGCTCAGTAGTTGTTGTTCGGCCATATTCTAAAGCGTTTTCCATCGGGACATCCGATAGTCGTCAGGAGCAAATATTGTTATTGTTGAAGCTTGGTATATTTATAGTTTTTTTTTATTGATAATAAAGGTTCGTGCATAATTATTAGGGGCGAATTATTTTTATTTTGAATTTTGATTTTCTTATGTTATATTATATATATGAATTTATTTTTAGGTATTAAATACAGTTATTATATTTGTCCCGATATTAAATGCGATCCGGATAATAGGAGGTTGTAGTTCTTTCATTAGTATGGCTTCTCGTAATTTTAGTCTTCGTGTGCAATTATTAAGGTATCGAATTTTAGTATTGTTAGTTAAGATATTTCTAATGTGGGATGATTAAAAGTTTTTATCATGGAATCTTAGGTGTTGTTTCATGGCGCTGGTATCAGCTAAATGATAGGTTACTCGTCGGGAGAGTGTTGTTGTGGTGTGGCCTATGTATGCGTTGTATGAGTTTTTAGAGAGGGTTCGGAGACATTCTTTGAAGGGGTAAATAAATCTATACAACATTCGTTCGGTTTCGTGCGGTGTTTGTATTATTATTGTTTTTAATTATTAAATTATATTTATATTTAATTAAATTTTATTTATTTATAACAATTGCACAGAAGACTAAAATAAATTAATTAATTTAATTTATTTCATTATAACAATTCAATTATATCAATTACACACTAACACTAAAATTACTAGAAGCCAAACTAATTAAAAACTACAGCCCGTTATTAACCTGATCACATTTAATATCGAGACAATATACTAACTGCATTCAGTAACTAACAATAAATAAACTAAATAAATATAATATAAATTTAGAAAATCAAAATTAAAAATAAAAATAATTCGTCCCTACCCATCATGCACCAACCTTTAGAACCAATAATAACAATAAAAAACTAACTATAAATACATCAAGCCGCAATACAAAAAGAAAACGACAACAACAACAATCGCTCCTGACGACGATCTGATGTGCCGATAGAATGCGCTTGAGAAGAATATGGCCGAACAACTACTCGGCGCCATAATATACAACATGGCAGCCGAAATAAAGAAAAGACAGCTCGGCGAATTGAAAAGATATTCAACAAATTCGGAAAACAGAAGAACTCTGTCGTGTTCAATCGTGCGTTCTTGAATATATATATATGTATGTATGTATATATACATATATAGGAGGGGCGTGCAATAAGTAATGCCCCTGACCCACTTCCCATAGTAGTAGAGCAACGAAACTTCGCACAGTTATTAGTCTTTCTCTACATAGGAACCACGCAGAGTTATGCATATCTCCTATCGTTTGATGCAGCTCTGGAGACCGTATTTGTAGAGCACCCCGGGTTGGTCCTCAAACCACGACGTGACTTCAGAAATCAAGGTTGCATCATCTGGGAAACACTTTCCTTTCAAAAACAACTTCATAGCTGGGAAGAGGTGAAAGTCAGAGGGCGCAAGGTCAGGAGAGTAGGAAGGATGGAGGAGGATTTCATATCCACACGCCCGTGCTTCTGATCTGGCAACATGCGAGTTGTGGAGCGGAGCGTTGTCCTGCAGGAGGAGGGTACCTTTGCTGATCTGGCCCCGCCTCTTGATTTTGATAGCTTCCCTTAATTTCCTCAAAAGTGAAGCATAATAGGCTCCTGTAATTGTGGTACCCTTTGCCAGGAAATCTGTCATCACTACTCCGTCCTGTGTGTGTGCATGTATGTGTGTATATGTGTATGTATGTGCGCGTGCGTGTGTGTATTTGTGATCTTGTCGGTGTGTGTGAAAAATCTCTACCAAACTTCTCTATGAATATTTGATCTGCAGACTTGAAATTTTATATAGATAGTATTTGGATGTGCGCCATACGTACAATTTGGTTTTGTCGTCGGAAATTGCGGCTAAGAGGTCAAAAGTGAAGCCAAAGCAGGTGACTTTTGGTAAGAGTAATCGACTAAGCCATTTTTGCATGCACAAATCTACAATAAAAGCTTATACAACATTATTTGCAAACTATTTCTATGCGTGTGAGCGTTGCTCAGAAGCTAAGAAGCAAAGTTGGACAGTTATATATGCTGGGTTTAATGCTAGCAGTTGTTACCTAAGTTGTTGTTTCTTTTTTCGAAATAACGACTTCATATTTTATGCAATATAATATCGGATAGAGATTTTACTCTATATTCATAGATACGAAATCTGCATAAATTAAAATACCATATGTAAGTGTATTTCACAACCTGGCTATGCCGTGTGTCATTCCTGTATATTTACTCACAGTAAAAGTGCATTGTAAAATGGTTCGTGGTAATTCTGAAACAATAACAGTGTAATGAAAAAGAATGATGAAATAAAAACTGGCAAACGCTTCAACGAACACAAATTAACACTAAAATAATTAACGTTTTTGGCTTGTTACTCTTAAAATACTTGAAATAATTAGCATTTCCATAGTAATTATAATATCAACCAACGCGTTAATAATTGCCGACACTGCTTAATATCAACAGAATTTCTTCTGTCCAACGTTTCATCAACATTGTCTTAACCCTTTTATTACTAATGCAATTCCTATTTCAATTCAACTGTGATTCGAGTTTAATGACTTTTTGTCGCAATTAACTTTATTTCAACCATGTTTTGTTTGGCAATTTATTAATTTCATACAATGAAACACGACAGTAGAACTTTGCTTCTGTCGACAAATGTAAGGTCTATTAATTATGTGTACGCATGAGCCATTCAGCCAATGTAGATTGAGGAGATGCGTTTTACGGAGGGAAATGATGCGAGAATGGGAAAATTAGTGTAAAATGTGAATCTTAAAGAAACAGTTTGATCTCGACAAAAACGGCCAACGCATTCCAGCATATAAAACGAACCTTGAACGGATGAGGGTGGTCATAATAATCATGATCATGCTGATGATCATTATTATTTTCTTGTTTAATCATGATCATGCTGATGAACATTATTATTTCCTTGTTTAATCATGATCATGCTGATGATCATTATTTTTTGTTCTGTCATGACCATGCTGATGATCATTAATATTTCCTTGTTTAATCATGATCATGTTGATGATCTTTTTTGTGCTATCATGATCATGCTGATGAGCATTATTTATTTGTTTTATCATGATCATCATTATGATTGTCACGAAACAAATACATCTATCTACATAATACTTTATCATATCTGATCTACGTCGTAAGGCAAACTAATTTACAAATTGCTTCGTAAAAGGGAATTTTATTAATTAATTACGTTCATTGTTTACAAATTAAAATATTCTTTTTAGTTTAATTTAACTCGTTTTACTAAGGATATTCGTTGTGTTAATAAGTTATTTTCCACGCTTTGCTTCCGATCTTTTCTTCAACGCACACACGAATATGCACTACCGTCCAATAGAATACGTCAGCCATTTCACTTTATTGTAAATTGTTTACAAAAATTACTTGAAAAGATTGGCAAAATATTTAGCATTACTATTTTCAACAAAACTGTTGTAGCATTTTTTTTTTGTTTCAGAAATCTCAATATCTTTTTCAATAGTTATGAAAACAAATATTCTTAGTAAATCACCATATATTAATGTATTGAAAGTTTTAGGAAATTAATTAATCCTGATATCGACTAAACTTTGAGCCTTTCACCCACATCAATTTAAAAATTTATTGATAAAACAATTTACTAACGAAATTAAATCCGCCATTAGTGTATTATTCCAACTTGAATTTTATTTGAATATATTATGTTTCTTTAATCAAACTAATAAAACGATACACTATATAAGCAGTGTTAGTTGTTAGTAAATCATAACCTGTTGTTTCTAATGTATTATCAATTAAAAATAAACGTTTGCATAAAACAAAACACTAGTATACAGAGTCTACCTTAAAATGCCTTTTATCACCGCTGGTGTTTACGAAGACATACGAGAACAAAATGGCTGTTGGATATTCCATATGGAAATTTTCAGAGTATGCTATGAACTACACTTGACACATAACAAGGTTAAATATAATGGGGTACTGTTGCCATATCCGAGGAGGATGTGTAAGAAGCAATCCTTCTTGTCTTGACGGAGTACAAAACCGGTTCGAAATCAAATAGGTGATGTTTTTCTCTTCCGTACTACCTCTGGTCTCATAGAAGAAAGGTTGATAAGCTATTTCTCCTGTATTGTTATTTTTATGACAGGGACTTGACAGACCTTTGGTTCTTGCTGTGCAACATTCTCAGCAAATACTCATACAGCTACAACTACTGTAAAGCATTTCCTTTACTCTCTGTTTGTACTAAAAACTAAAATAAAATTTCACAAGCAAAGTCTTTTCTTTTCCTTTTTACAAAGGAGTCACAACATATCAAGACTCGGAAGCCACTCGAGGATAAGAGTTAATGTGTGTATTGTAGTCATTGGGACAGTTGCGTAATAATCGTTTGTAGAAGTAATTTGGTTTAATTAGATCATTTACGAGAACGGCTCAACAATAAATTGTTTACATTGGACTTGAAGATAATGATATCGTAGTCAGCTGGAACGAAGACCAACGGAACAGTGTTCCATAGACGGGAAGTTCTAGGGAAAAAGCTCTGCTAAAGGAATTCGTGTTTAGGTTTAGACCACGATAGGGAGTGGGGGGAATTTATTGATAGTGATTTTGTAATAGACAACTGTTTTTTATGAAGGATTGGCGAGGAGGGGAACCAAAGATCGAAACTCAGCCGAACACTTGCTATGGAAATAGCGATTGCACAGAAACAGGCTTACCACGTCTCTTCTGTGGAAAAGAGGCTGCAGCGAAAAAAAGGGCATCACCTACTAGGTTACGAAGTCTGTTTTGAACTTTATCCAGACAGGATAGGATGCTTCGCGCAGCTCCTGTCCAGATGTGACAACATTCAATCCTAGGACGTACTTGGCTCTTATACAGGTAGAGAATTGCTTCAGCCAGTAAGATATCTACGTGAGCGGTAGTATGCTCCAACCATTTTTCCAGCGACCTTAGCTACAGATTTGATGTATGTGCTCCTTGTCCGATCTGGATTGAAGGTTAGACCAAGAAGTGTGTCTAAACATGCGGTGTCCTCAAGGTGAGAACTATTCATTTCTATAGGGGCCAGATGTGGGGCAAAGCTGTGATGCTGTAAAGATAGAAGTTTGGTTTTAGATGCATTGAAATTAACAAGCCAATTTTTCACCATTGCACCACGTGCTCAATATCAAAGGAGAGTAAATCAGACAGATCTTGCCGTTTCTCGTCTTAGATGTATTACCATAGATGTTAGTATTGTCTACATAAATATCTACGTATGATCTAAGAATGCGATTTGTTAGATCATTGATGAAGATCAAGAAGAGAGTTGGGCCCAGGATTGAACTCTGAGGGATACAGCATTAATATTGTTAGCTTGTGATTTCTGCACATTAACCACTACTCTTATAAACTTATTAGAGAGAAATAATTTAATAATTGAGAAAACATTTCCAACTATTCTGTGCTTGAGACCTTGTGTAGCAGAGTTTTTTGCCACACCCTATCGAAATCCTTTGATATGTCAAGAGCAATTGCCTTAGAAACGAAACCAACACCGAGAGATTCACAAATCCTGTGAGATATTACTGTTAGCACATTAGCTGTAGATCTAGATAAGTGGAAAGCATATTGCATGTCACTGCGGATGTTGTTTCAGTCGAGGTGGCTGATCACTACTCTGTTTAACACAGATTCCAGTAGTTTACTCATGACGAACATGAGCGATTGGTCTGTACAGAGAGGGAGATGACTGATCGCCTGAATTTTTAAATACGGGGCAAACTGGAGAGGTTTTCCAGGGTGTTGGGAAGCACTTCTCCTTAAGACAACGTTTAAAATATTTAATAAGTATGGGGGCTAGTTCTGGTTGAAGCTTTTTGATCACTATAATTAGAATGCTATCAGGGCCAGTTCCTTTATTGGTATCGAGATTTTTCATAAGCTTGGCAACATCACGCACATGTAGCAGAGTGTGTTGTCAGGCGACTGCGGCTCTGATTGCATTGTGTAGAATTTGCTGCAAAGTTCTTGGCAAAAAGTTTGGCCTTATTTGGTGTTGATGAGATTAATTCAGGTCCGTTGATGATGGTTTGAACAGAGGAAGCGTTTCAATTCAGGATCCTGTTTATTCGCCCAAACTCGAACAAAGCCTCAGCTCAGCTACTTTGAACTTGACGAACTGAGCATACAACTCTGTTGCGTTCTTCATAACTCGTTTACAGTGGTTGCTGACAGGCGGCTTTACTTTCAGTACATCTATTTCGCTGAAAACAGTGGAAATAGTGGTGTCTATGTTCAAAGGCAGAGGCACATTCTGGAGAGAACCATGGCTGACTTTTGGGTTTTTGCTAAATTTCTTGGAGAGTAGGAAGCGATCTATACTGATAATTAAATAATCAGGCCTTATACTATAAAGGACAGGTTCAGTTTAAACATAGTTCGAAGATGAATATCTTATATAAATGTAGGGAAGCTATCTCAATCAGCCATAGAGTATCGATGTACTGTACGATAGAGAGGTGCATCTGAGGACTTCGTACATTTGGTTTTTATTTTAACTGAGACAACCCAGTGGTCGGAAGATCCTAGTGGGGACAAAATGTATGGTGAATATAGCTCTGCGCAAGTGGTAAGAAAAAGGTCTACGAGACTTGCATACTGGTCGTCAGTATCGGGCACACGGGTGGATTCGTGAATAATCTGAGTAAGGTCATAGGCGATGGAGATATCATGACAGCACCTCCCCTCATCATCCGTTTTGTCCAAGTGGTTTAGCCATTTAACATTGTGAACATTAAAATCCCCACAAACGTGAGTGTTAGCTGAAGGGTGAGAAGACAGGAGATGGTCAATTTTCTCAGAGATGGTCTTTAAAATAGTAACTTCGCTGTTGTGAGGACGATAGAGGGCAAATATGAAAGCGGAATTGTGAGCTAATTCTACTCGGAAGCACATAAAAGGGAAATTTGGATCCTCTCTGAAGATACCCCTACCACATCGAAAGCCATCTCTAATGAAAGCACATGTTCCATGCTCATGACGAACTTGGATTCAGATGCAGATGTAAAGTTAGAGTACACTTTGATCACGAAGTCATCTAGGGAAATAGTCGATCCAATGCAGAATTCACACAAGAACAAAAGGCGTTGGTTTGGTCTCCTGTAATTGGATTTCTCATATCTGGGAGGTTTGAACGTAGACTACTGAGTAGGAGACCTGCTAGTGGGGATGTACGCTAGAAGTTGGAGTTTTGGGTTTACTCTTAATTTGCTTTTGAAAAGATTTTATGATTGAATGGGAGGATTTGAGAAAAGAAGTCAGCAGAGTTAATTAGAGCAGGTCAGAGAGGGGAGGTAAAGGAAAAAATAGAAAAAGTTTTTTTTCAGGCCATGAAAAGGTAATTTCGTTACAGTACCCACTAATATGATATCGTGAAGTCCCATCAGAAACTGTTGCATGCTCCAGAATCCATTCATCGAATGGCCATTCAGCAACCCCAGTACTTATCATATGCAGATAGGATGGCCTCCTTATGGGGTAACCCAACGTTCGGGTCCCTGATTATCAGGCGGATAACATCAGTCCAGTTAAAACATTTAACTCCAGCACTTTTATTAGTGACATGATCATAAAGATAGGAATAGAAAGAGAACAATTCCGGCACTTTAAGTGAATCTGCCCATCTAGTGTTCAGTCTTTTCTTCTTCCTTTGCCAAAAATATCGCGCATTCGAAACGAGTACTGAGGGAGAAATAACAAGAAGCGAGAGTTACTGGGGCTGTCGACAACGCATGAACAATGCGTTGTCTATACTTCATTAAAAAAAAAACAGCTACATATTGTACTTAATATAAGTTTAATAAGCCTCTTTTTTGAAAGAGAGCAACAATAAGTTCTCCAAACACTACCTGAAATAAGGAAAAGTAAAAACCGATTTCATGAATAACATAAAACTTTTTTCGATGCTTACTTGCCCGAAATATTTGGGACACAAAATATGTCCAGCGCGGTTACTTTAAAATGGCTGCCTTAGTTAAAAAATATTCTTTGCCCAATAGAAATGGCGTCTTTTCTCCATCCTTTATCGAGTTCAAATGCGTAAATTGATGATTAAGTTAATAGCAGCGTATATTCTGCTGTTGAGTATGACTTCTACTGAATGTGGACATCGCGGGTAGATTATTTGCCAGATTTATTATGAAGAAGGAAGTAATTATAGTTACGATCGTTTTGAATTAATCATTTGCGAGTTTCAATATATAAGTTTAAATCAAATGAATAGGCCAGACCGCCACAGTATAACTATATACAAGCGAGTTAATGTGCGGACTTTTTTTTAGTTAGAAAATCTCAAACAAAAATTTGGTACAGAAGTTAAATAAGAGAAGGGAAATATGCATGAAATATATAAATAAAACCTGTTTTTCCGGTTGTTACTTGCCCGAAATATTTGGTACACAAAAATGTAGTGTGGTTACTTTAAAGTGGCTGTATTCCCGTATGTTAAACACAATACCGCGGAGATACTTCCTTGCTGAATATAATATGATCCGTTTCAAGTCCAATGAAACTAAGTTCTTATATAGCTACCCTCTTAACTAATTAATTTATACCAATTTACACCAGTAATAATCATGACGGTGTTGCCTCACCGACCACCTGATATTTCTGAACCCTTATCATTTAGTGACGTTTGAACCTTGCCAAGTGATAACACTTCTTAATAAAAACACACTCCAGGGTTACACCGTGTAGGGACAACTAATGTGTATTAAAATACAGCCTGTCGTTTCTAATAACTTTTTAAATAAAAAAAACAGTTTTAGCGTAAAATTCATGTATACAAAGTCTACCTTAAATATGTTTCACAATTACTGGCGTTTACGAAGTCATATGAGAAAAAATGGCTGACTGATATTCCAGATGGAAGTTTTACATCATTTTATAAATTACTATTGAAACAAAGGGTCAGAGATTTTTATAGAAATCGCTCTAGACAAAGCATGAAGCCACTTTACTTAAGGAGCTAAAAATAAAAGCATAAATAACATACTACTTCAAATAAAAAAACTACTCAGCAGTAGGTAGTAGTTGCATAGATCTCAACTCAGAAAAGAGCAATTTTTCCTCTTTGCGATAAACATCGCTCATGGTATGCCAGAACTAAAAGAACAAAATACGGGAACGAGGTTGCTGAAAGTAAACCCAGGGTCTACTTCTTTTTATTCCCGTTTAATTATCATATTATCATATACATCAAATTTCAAATTTGGTTAGATTACAGCACTAGTAAAATCAAATAGATATGTATAATGTTAGCTAGTGTATATTATCTGAATGGCAATGACAGCGTTTAAACAACGTTCATAACAACTGCATAGAAGCAATTCCGTTAACATTAAATAGTGTCGTAAATTACTTACGCGTAAGTTAATGCAATAATTAGCAACGAAAATCACAATTGCGTCAAGTATTTGCGAAATATGAAGCCACAAAACGTCGATCGTCTTTCGTGATAATTTGTATTCGTGAAAAACACATTTACTTTTTGTTTTAGCTTGATGCGCTGTCGTTTTCTTACGCTATTGTAGTTCCAAAACTAATATGGCTTCTCTTGCAATGTTTTTCTTTAATTAATTTATCTACCAACGTGAAGTTCGTCGTTAAAACACGTATTGATTATACAGGAAAAAGTAAAAATTGCTATAATCTACAAATACAAACCAATTATGCAAGAGTTTGAAAAAAATCATGTTTGCATTATTTGGATTCATCGCACTACTGTTCTCATCCTAAGTGTCATTTTCTCAACGTTTCGTTCGATGCAACCCTCGACCTTCTTCAGATGTATCTTGTCGTGAATGTTTCTGTTGACTCAGGAATTTGGACGGAATTTCGAAGGCAACCCTTTATTTACTTCACATGGGTAGCATACTTTCGTTTCGTCAGCCATGTCTGAACAGAGGGATCCTTCTACCGCTCCAGAAGATATCTCACTACTAATGCAATTCTCTATCTATATAAAAGCCAAGTACGTCCAAGGATGGAATACTGTTGCCATATCTGGGCAGGAGCTGCTAAAAACAGCCTATCCTGCCTTGACAGAGTACAAAATAAACTTCGTGGCTTAGTGGGGGATGCCCTTTTCTCTACCCTGCAACCTCTCTCCCACAGAAGAGACGTTGTGAGCCTGTCCTTGTTTTATCGTTATTTCCATGGCAGATGCTCGTCTGAACTCCAATCTCTGGTCCCCCCTCGCCAATCTTTCACGAAAAACACCCGTCTAGCTGAATCCAGTGTCAAAAATTTTCCCCACTCTATATCTGTGCCTAAATCAAAACGTGGATTCCATGAACAAAGCTTCTTTCTTAGAACAGCACGCCTGTGGAACTCTGTTCCGTCTGCCTGCTTCCCTCCGGACTACAACTTGGATGTCTTCAAATCCAATGTTAACAAATTCCTTATGAACCGCCCCCTTAAGTAAGCACTGCAGTAAATCTCCTCACTAACGTGATGTACTTGCAATAACCCTTATCCCTGAGTGGCTTCCGGGCCTTGATAAGTTGTGATTACTGTGTAAAAAAAAAAAATGGTCATAAGTAATTCGCAATTGTATTTCTTAGGTCAGCTACACGGAGAATTAAACCTTCAACATTCAGGAGTATCACTTGATTTTTTTCAAGTCCCCGGACAGAAAAATTCCCGAGTTTGACAAGATACACACGAAAGTTGGGTGAACGAGTGCATGCTTCCATAGTGAATAAAATAAAAGGTTTCGTTCGAAATTCCGTACAGATTCCCGAGTTTAACTGACAGATTTCCCTCAACAAAGGACACCTAAAGAGGATCACATCTACCTAAACATTATAAAAATCGCACTCAAAATGTGTACAGTTGTCTAAAGGATACGTATTATCAATTCCCATCTAAAAAATCAAAACATATGATACTTGAATAGTTGTGATTTTAATATTAAAATTTGTCAGATGTCAAATTGATTTTAAAATATTTGATTAATAGTCATAAATAATGTTCTAAATATGTTTAACAAAAAGTAATTTCGGGATTTAAAATTTTAGCCAAATTCTCATTTATTAAAAAGTTGAAAGTTTTAAAATGTGCTTAAATCTAGAAATTTTATAGAAATTAAGATATTACAATAAGAAATGCATAGTTTGTTAACAATGTGGATATATAAATAATCTAATTGCAAAAATATGTCTAATAATTTAATTTTATTTTTAAAGTACACTTTAAATAGAATAAGTTGGTTACAAATGGCACTTAAAGCACTTTTTGGAATTAAAATTTTAACATTTTCGAAAGCATCTGATCGAATTTGTAACAAAACCAGTTTGTTAAATTTGTTAGATAATATTTTTACTACAGCTCATTATTAGCCATCAACAATGCAACGATAGAGCATATTAAAACGGATTTGTTGTCGATTAAATGATAAGTAATTAGAATTTAAAACTGATTAAAAAGCTTGCTGCATATCTGAATACCCTTTATGTAAAATTTCAAATGTTTAAGCACAAAATTGGCTGAATATTTTAGTAGAGACCGCAAAGATCAAATATTTTGAACTTTTACACCTTGGCAACCAAATTTTCGGCCAAAAACCGATTAAAAAGCTTGCCTTATGTCTGAATGCAGTTTATATATAATTTCAAATATTTAAACTTTTTTCCAACTTTAACCCCTTTAACATTTATTGTTTTGGGCTAACATCAAATAAAATAATTTTATCCATGTCCAAGTAATCAACATCTAAAATTGCAAGTGATTAGACCCAAAATTGACGGAGAAGTTTGGTAAAGTTTTCAAAGGTAAAATCATCGAATTTTGACCTCTTGACAGTCAAATCTCTGACCGAAAACCGATTAAAAAGATTTTCCCAAATCTTAATACCTCTTATGTCAAATCTCGAGTCTGTAGACTGAAAATTTACAGAGTAGTTTGGTAGGGAAATGTACACACACAGGCATACACACAATTTAACTTTTATAGATATATATATTATACTTCTCTCTGGAAAACTCAAATGCCTTTAATATGTCAAGAGCTATAGCAGTTGAAACAAGGAGTTAACTGATTCTATGCAATATTACTGCCAGCACTTCAGGAGACGAGATCCATATTTATTGTTCCTAAGTTGCTTTTGCTGAAGTAATTGGCAAAGTGTGTATTTAGCACAGGCTTAGAAAGCTTGCTCGTGAAGAAGAGGAAACTATGATGAGATGCAGAAAACCGATCAATAGTATTTTTATCTAGTGGACAACGACAATAAAAAGAATATACTTTTTAAGCAATACGTGAATGCATTTTAAGGATATCTGAACCAACAGCAAATTCATAAGCACAATAACTGATATGATATCAGGAGCACTTGCGTGGGAGCGAGGTGGTTGTGCTGTCAAAGTTAAAATCTGAGGTAAAGCTATTTGCGAAAAGTTATGTTTAGATACTGAGGAAACTAGTTCTGGGCTATCACTGGTCGTAGAAATGGAAGTTTTACATATGTTTAGTATGTTATCCCTTATTTTCCTAAGCCACAACATGTTTACCGTCGTTCATGATAATAGTGTTTGTGGTAAATACATTCATTTTGAGTGGTTGTCGTCGATCGATTTTTCGTAAAAAAAAAAAATATTTCTGCGGGTCATCAGCTGAGAAACCCCTGACGATTTTTTTCCGTTTTCCTCAAGAAATAAAAGTCAACGTATCCAAATTCATTCAGTTTTTATTTAGTCCATCAAATTTGCTAAGCATAATTTTCATAATATTAGTATAAGTATGAGCGTTACATGACACAAAAATTCAGAATTCACGGCATAAATCGGCGTTTCTTCAATTTCCATGTGTGGGCAGTTGCTTGGTTGTCTCTCTTTAGCGACCAGCAGTAATCCGCCATCATGACTGCGTCTCACCTCCCCTGGTATCTCTCCTCTATTTGGCGGATGTCCTGATGGAACCTTTCTCCCTGCTCGTCGCTCATCGCTCCAAGGTTTTTAGAAAACTTCTCTATCTGTGAGAACAGGAAGTGCATCTTTATACTCATCAAACACCCGAGTTTTTGGAAGGCCTCTATCATGCTGCTGATGAGTCTGGCGTGGTTTGCTGCCTTCGTGTTCCCCAGGAAGTTGTTCACCACCTGCACAAACGATTTCCACGCGGCGCACTCTAGGGTGTTCATGGAGTTTTGGAACTCTGTGTCCTTTATGAGCTGCCGTATATGTGGACCATCGAAAATGCCGGCCTTCAGCTTCTCAATGGTCAGTCAATGAAAGACTCGGCACAGGTAGTTGAAGCACTTCCCATCATGTCCAGAGCGTGAACTGTTTCATTAACCCAAGCTTCATGTGTAGTGTTGGGATCAATATCTTCTCCCGGTCAACAAGAGGTTAGTTTATGATGTTTCTCTCCTCAGATACTAACTGCTCTCACGCCGGTCACTCTTTCTTTACATAGTGCTGGGCTCTGTCTCGACTGTCCTACATACATATAAAGCATGGATACTTCGTGAACCCGGACTGCTGACCAAATAGAAATTTCACCATCTTTAAGTCAACGCAGATGATCCATTTGTACTGCTCATATTGGATTTTGTCGAGCACGTACTTCACTGCTTCATATTTCTCTTTGAGAGTTGTGGAGTGCGCAACAAGGATTGAAAGAGCGCTTGGAGCTGTCAATGGAGAGTCGCCAATCTCTCGGATCGTATTGAAGAGCGCCGAGTTTAACAAGAAAAATATCTAGGCAGTACACGAGGTCTTCCTTCTGGCAGAAGTAGGCCATGTAATCCTCATGCCTTCTACGAAAGAAAGTGATACGCGCGTCATTGCTAAGTAGATTTTTATCTTTGAGTCTGGAGGCCAACAGCTCGGAGGAAGTCTTCGACAAGCGGAGATCCCGAACCAGATCATTAAGCTCATATTGTGAAAAGAGCTGCGGACCATCTTGTGCTTCATATTCGAACTCTTCTTTATATCCTTGATCGTCTGTAGTGGTGGCCTCGTCGTCACTGTCGGGAAGCTGTGTGAAAGCTTGTACAGGAATTTCTTCGCAGTGAGCCACTGGACGGCGGGTAGATAGATGGTCGGGGTACTGGAGGCTGTGTCGATTCTTCCTGTTGATGCCAGTAGTATTGATGGCACAGAAGTAACAATCCGATGCATGGTCAAACGGCTCCCTCCAAACCATCGGAATCCCAAACTTCAGTGAAGTTTTCGCTCCCTTCGCCCACCGCCGGAGGTATTTCACGCACGTCTTGCGTACCATGTGTGGTGCCTATGACTTATCTTGGTCACCCAGCTTGACTTTAAAGTAAGCCACGTAGGCGCGCTTCACAAATATTGTGATGTTCTTCCTATCCCCTGACAGCGTGTATTCTCCGCAGATGTAGCAGAACACGTCAGGATTAGCCCTGCATGACCGTCGATCCGAAGCCATCATAATAAACTGAAAGAAAAAAAGAAAGATGCAGCTGAGTGTCAGACAATGAAATTTAGAATCAATTTGATTGGCTAGGGGTCAATTAAGTAAATTTTGAATTATATTTTATTTATATATTCCTATGGAATAATGGTGAGACAGGTATTGATTGATTGGTTTATTGTGGAATTCCTTTTGTTGTTCTAAAAACCCGATGAATTCGAAAAAGGAAAATAAACAAATATAAGCTGAATCCCCCGTTTACTGCTCTTTAAATACGCTCATACTGAAACATAGACGGTTAATAAATTAATTACTAAGATTTATAGCCACTGAATATGCCACAATTGTACTTAATTTAAGGCAAAGGCAATGAATGTTAAGGTAATGAGAATATGAGAGAGAATCTAAGAGGCAATATTGTCACTACGGAGTCCTTGGGAAGAATGACCCAAATTTGCTAAAGTATAACCCTCGTTAGCCTAAATTCACACAAAAATATATTAAATATTAAATAAATTCTATACATATTTATACACATAAATTTATGATAAACACAAATATATTAATTATTTATAATATTATTCGTGTCTGTGTATTGTAATTCGATATATTCTTCATGAAAACAATGATTGAAGTCAAAACCCTTGATATTAGCATATGTATAGCTCGTCAGGAAGGCCTATGGCTGTATCTCAAAAACTTGACCTGATAGAGCAAAATCAATGTGATATTCGGACTCAGAACACAAAAATCGGTCTAAATCAGCTGAGAAACCCCTGACGTTTTTTGGCTGTTACCCAGTGTTATAGAAAATACAAAAGATTCCACAGTAAGCAAAAGAAAAATAAAAGTAAAAAGATTCCCGAGAAACGCCAGGTTGATCCTTATAGTCTCTCTCTCTCTCTCTCTCTCTCTCTCTCTCTCTCTCTCTCTCTTTCTCTCTCTCTCAATATATACATAGATATATATATAGTAACTCACAGATAGACTCTTTCGCTGTATCAAAGCTCTTTAACGCGGCTAGACTTAGAACTACCTCAATCCATGATTGACACTCGAACGTCTGTATGTATATTTATCGAGAGATGTGATGCATGTCCATCTAGAAGAGAGGTTGCTTGTTATTACTGGAGTTAGTCTATCTCTTGTTTGTCCGTTCATTTTTCTACAAAAATCACGATAAAAACCGTATTGGAATATCTATAGTAATCTGTTCT